>NC_041389.1:511193188-511195790 GCF_002162155.2 Triticum dicoccoides
CCTGACTGCTGGGACCCACCAGCTACATCTTCGCACGCAAAGGAAGTGCGTCCGGGCAAAAAAAAACGATTCACCCCTCTGACTGCTGGGACCCACCAGCTATATTTTTTTCGAAATGGACCAGCTACATTTTCGCACGCAAGGAAGTGCCTGACAGTTCGGGACCCACCTAGTCGAAGCGTACGTAGCGTTGTCATTCTGGTCGTGAACGTGTACGTACATACTGGTCGTTGTAGAGGCGCGCACGTGTCGTAGTAGGGGCGCTCACGTAGCATGTATACGTACATACATCAGCGAGGGTGCAAGAAAGAAAATACGGCCACGTACATACATACGGGCAGGGTCTCGAACGCCTACTCGCGCATACGTACGGCCAGGGCTTGTGTACATGGCTGGGTCAGAACAGAGAAATAGCGTCGTCGTCGTGTTCATGGGGAGGCAACGGAATTCTCGTGTTCATGGGGAGGCAACGGAATGCGTCGTGTTCATCGGGAGGCAGCGAAACGCGTGGGAGCCAACCGGCTTGGACAGAACAGGCGATGGAAACGAGGCCTGGCGTACCGCACAAGGAGGAAACAGACCTCCTATGTTCGGAACGGGGTCCTGTTGATCGGGAGGGGTGTGGCGTACCGCAAAACGGAGGAAACAGACCTCCTACGGTCGAAACGGGGGTCCTGTTGATCGGGAGGGGTGTGGCGTACCGCAAAACGGATGAAACGGACCTCCTACGGTCGAAACGGGGGTCCTGTTGATCGGGAGGGGTGTGGCGTACCGCAAAACGGACGAAACGGACCTCCTACGGTCGAAACAGGGGTCCTGTTCATCGGGAGGGGTGTGGCGTACTGCAAAACGGGACTCCACGGGATACTGTTCATCTCCACCGTCGACCTCCTCCAGCCTCCACGGGCTCCTATTCATCCAGCCTCCACCGCGCGCTACTCCAACGGCTACTGTTCAACCACCCCTCCACCGTCTACTGTTCATCCAGCCCTCCACACCACGGGGTCCTGTTCAACCACCCCTCCACGGACACCCCTCCACCGTCTACTATTCATCCAGCCCTCCACACCACGGGGTCCTGTTCATCCAGAGGCAACGCCACCATTCACTGTTCATCCAACCCCCCCTCCCGCAATGCTCACTGTTCATCCAATCGACCGGCTTCAGTTAGCAGCAGCAACAAAGGAATCGCTCCATCGGGTTCAATTAATAGCCATCGATCGATCGCTCGGGTTCAGTAATGCGTAGCCTGCAGTGCAATCGCTCGGGTTCAGTTAGAGCCAACGCCTCGCACACACGCGTGTACGTGTACGAGAGAAACACGCATCGCTCGGCCCCCGACCTCCCACCGTAACCGGCAACTCCCCGAAATTTTCCTCCCCCCGCTTCTACCATGGTTTTTTCCGTCATGGATGACCCAAAGAATGTCATGCAGCTGAGTCTTCGGCCTGCCCAGAACAAAAAGCCCATTTTCTATCATGATTTTTTGTCATAGAAGTAGGAGCCCACCACATCTATGATGATACTGGGTTTTGTCACAATTATCGTCATAGAAGTGTCATATGTATGGCATCATTTTTTTCGTTCGGCCCAAAATGTCACGGATGTGCCTTTTTTTGTAGTGACCTGGGCGCAGTAGAGGAACATGGTCGTCGCATTCTCGAGGTGGTGATCTCCGATGAAATAGCCAACTTGGAGCTCGAGATCGCGCTCCAGATGTACCGTGAGCGTGTCGACCGCTTGGCCGCTGGTCATGGTATCATGGACGTGTTTTATTTTGTTGAGTCATTTTGACAGGGATAGCTATGTATTCAAAGCAATCATACTATTCCTTTGTTTATTGCTCTGTTTCAATGTGTGTACTCTGTTTTCCGTTCTTATATGTTTTTTTTTCAATGTGTGTTTATACGCTTTCCATTATGTATATGTGGATGATAATAGATAGATTCAAATTAGTATACAAAAACAGATAGAAAATGGACTTCATAATATATATAATATTAATTGTTCATTAGTTCATCACAAAATATATATATAATATCATCACATATACGTGATGATACTTAACTACTAAGTACAATGCATAAAATTGAAAACGAACAATATTAAAACTAATAATCCTTCCTGGGGCCATTATCCCGGCAACCCCTCGCCAGCAGCTCCTTGGTGCATAGCATCTTCCCAGAGCAGAGGTAGTACTCCGCCTCCTCCGCCTCGCAGCGCTTGACGTGCCAATCTGACTCTTGCAGGCGGACGCGCGCGAACGATCTTGCCATTTCCTTGGGCGCCCACCAAAGCTCCTCATCGGTGGCACGCTGGAGTTTTTTGGCCCAGCTCCACGCAGCGACGAGGCGCCTAGCGCCTCTGCCCTTCCTCGCGAAGTACCCATCTTCGTACACCTCCTTCGCACGACGACACGCCCGCCCCCAAAGCTCTTCCACCTCCTTTTTCCAGGCGGCATTATGGGCTTCACACACTGTCTCGTACCTGGCATCCTCCTCCGCCATCTCCTTCTTGAAAGACACTTGCCTGACTTTCTCAGCCAGCGGCAGCGACTTCCAAAGACAAAGATCCTATTGGCCCCAAAACCAATCAAAAGTTG
>NC_041389.1:511196229-511222247 GCF_002162155.2 Triticum dicoccoides
GTAGGTGTCCTTGTCGCTGCTCTTCGAGTGAGCGTTCTCAGGGGGTGGCGACTCCTCGTCGGCACGTGGGCAAACCGGCGGTGCCATGGCAGAGATTTGAGAGAGAGAGAGAGAGAGAGAGGGCGAGAAAGGGGAGGATCTATATGAGAACGCAGGCAGGACGACGTGAGCAAGGTAGTATTTATTGGCAGCCAGAATCTGGATAGATGGGAACAGTACACATGCCGGTCGCCGGTATTTTCGAGTACTGTAGTGTGGATTACACATGATTCCCACAACAAAATCCATGTGTGAACATAATAGCTGACGGTTCCCAATGCAGAACCGTGTCTGATTAATAGAGCCCGCCACTCACCTTCCAAACCTCAAGGCGCGAAATAGAGTGCCAATCGTGTGGGGCCGGTTGTCTTGCCAGATGTTACATTGTCTGATGATTTTTTAACTCGCACACAAGTACACAAGTATGATTTTTCAAACCGTTATGGTTAGTCGTTGCATGTAGATGTAGTTCAAATTTGAATTACAGTCATTAAATGTCTATAAAATCACTTAAATGTCTTCAGAATGTCAAATGACCCTTGAAAATTTCCAAATTTTCACATCACAGTTGTATTAGTGCATGTTACATGTAGAAAAAAAATTGAAGGCCGTAAGAGGAAGCTATCTGACGTTCGTCATCAAACACGCGTTCCCTTCTCGGGACCACGAGCCTTCTAGTGAGTTGCCCCAGTTTGTGAGGGGTGTGTGTACAAACTTTCGTCAAACAGGCCAATTTTTTTACCACATCATCTTGGTGGCATGACATTACATCAAGCAAGGTTTCATGTTTTTCTGATTATTTTTTAATTTTTAGGAAATTAAAATGCCATGGCACTCCATGCAGTGTCCATGTCGTGAGACCAATATGTTTGAAAATTCCTTCTAATTTACTGCACATGAATTAACTCGCACACAAGTACACAAATATGATTTTTCAAACCGTTATGGTTAGCCATTGGATGTACATCTAGTTCAAATCTAAATTACAGTCATTAAATGGCTAGGAAGTCATTAAATGTCTTCAAAAGGTCAAATGACCCTTGAAATTTCCCAAATTTTCACATGACAGTTTGTATCAGTGCACCTTACACATAGAAAAAATTTGAAGGCCGTAAGAGGAAGCTATCTACCATTGGTCATCAAACATATGCGTTGTTCCCTCTCGGAACCACGAGCCTTCTAGTGAGTTGCTCTAGTTTGTGAGGGGTGTGTGTCCAAACTTTCGTCAAACAGTCCAATTTTTGTACCATATCATCTTGGTGGCATGAAATTACATCAAGCAAGGTTTCATGTTTTCCTGATCATTTTTTATTTTTTTGGAATTAAAATGCCATGGCACTCCATGCATATGTCCATGCCGTGAGACCAATATGTTTGAAAATTCCTTCTAATTTAGTTCACATGGAATTAACTCGCACACAAGTACACAAATATGATTTTTCAAACCGTTATGGTTAGCCGTTGCATGTACATGTAGTTCAAATTTGAATTACGGTCATTAAATGGATAAGAAATCACTTAAATGTCTTCAAAAGGTCAAATGACCCCTGAAATCTTCCAAATTTTCACATGATAGTTTGTATCAGTGCACATTACACGTAGAAAAAATTTGAAGGCCGTAAGAGGAAGTTATCTGCTGTTCGTCATCAAACATGCATTGTTCCCTCTCGGAACCACGAGCCTTCTAGTGAGTTTCTCCGATTTGTGAGGGGTGTGTGTGTCCAAACATTCGTCAAACAGGCCAATTTTTGTACCACATCATCTTGGTGGCATGACATTACATCAAGCAAGGTTTCATGTTTTCCTGATCATTTTTTTATTTTTTGGAATTAAAATGCCATGGCACTCCATGCATGTGTCCATGCCGTGAGATCAATATGTTTGAAAATTCCTTCTAATTTACTGCACATGGAGTTAACTCGCACACAAGTACACAAATATGATTTTTCAAACCATTATGGTTAGCCGTTGCATGTGCATCTAGTTCAAATTTTAATTACGGTCATTAAATGGCTAGTAAATCACTGAAATGTCTTCAAAATGTCAAATGACCCCTGAAATTTTCCAAATTTTCACATGACAGTTTGTATCAATGCACATTACACGTAGAAAAATTTGGAAGGCCGTAAGAGGAAGATATCTGCCATTCGTCATCAAACATGCATTGTTCCCTTCTAAGAACCACGAGCCTTCAAGTGAGCTGCTCCGGTTTGTGAGGGGTGTGTGTCCAAACTTTCGTCAAACATGCCAATTTTTGTACCACATTGTCGGTGTCAAAACCGGCGGATCTCGGGTAGGGGGTCCCGAACTGTGCATCTAAGGCTAATGGTAACAGGAGGCGGGGAACACAATGTTTACCCAGGTTCGGGCTCTCTCTATGGAGGTAATACCCTACTTCCTTCTTGATTGATCTTGATGAATATGAGTATTACAAGAGTTGATCTACCACGAGATCATAATGGCTAAACCCTAGAATTCTAGCCTATGAGATTATGATTGTTGTCCTACGGACTAAACCCTCCGGTTTATATAGACACCGGAGGGGGCTAGGGTTACACAAAGTCAATTATAGAGAAAGGAATCTACATATCCGAATCGCTAAGCTTGCCTTCCACGCAAAGGAGAGTCCCATCCGAACACGGGGAGAAGTCTTCTGTCTTGTATCTTCATAGCCCAACAGTCTGGCACATGTACATAGTCCGGGTGTCCGAGGACCCCCCTAATCTAGGACTCCCTCAGTAGCCCCCGAACCAGGCTTCAATGATGATGAGTCCGACGTGCAGATTGTCTTCGGCATTGCAAGGCGAGTTCCTTCTCCGAATACTTCAAAGTACCTGACTTAAAGAGCGGTATTCGGCTTTCCATTCAAAGTTGCGCTCCTCGACTTCTGCACCTTCATGATTTCAGCTTCCACGTGTCGAGTGAATGCGAGAGGTTGGGGCATTTTTGCATTTACCACCCTGACCCTATGAGAAAATTTTCTATTTAAGGAGACGGGGATCTTCAGATCTAATCCACACCATCTCCCCCAAACGAGGAATCCTCGGAGCTTGCTCGCAGAAACCACCCCAACATGGCTAGCGCTCCCAGCTCTTCCTCCCGCTCTCACGGCCCCAAACAGGGTGATTGGGAAAAGTGTTCCGTATCCCACGGCCAACTGATGGAGCTGCAGATCCAGGGATTTCTTCCCCCCGCAGATCTAGTCCCCGTTCGAGCCGGATTGGCTTCCTTCGATGGTGGGGAGTAGGCGGAGTAGTTCCCCAACCCATCTAGGGGGAACGAGTATGTTTTGTTCCCTATTTGTTGAGTGGCGTCGGATTTCCAATCCATCCATTCCTCTGAGGGCTTCTGGAACACTATGGCCTCCAACTGCACAACTTTACACCTGCCTCTATGCTGCATATTGCGGGTTACGTTGCTCTTTGCGAGCTATTTATGGGTTGCGAGGCCCATTTCGAGTTATGGAAGAAGCTGTTTTGCCTCGTCCCTCGTAATCAAGAGGGATCAATATTCCAAGTGGGCGGAGCCGAGATATGGCGCATGGCCGGGACCGGATACCAATGCGGCATGCCAAAGAAGGCATCCGAAAAATGGCCTTCCGAATGGTTTTATGTTGAGGACATCTCCCTTCCTGACCCAATCCGGAGGGGTCTTCCTGAATTTTCAAGTGCTCCATTGAAGAAGTGCCTCAGCTGGCATCCTCGGAGCCCGAGGGAGGAAGATAGCATGGAAGTCCACCAACTGATGAGCAAGATAAAGATGCTCACTCAATCCGGATTGTCAATAGTCGAGATTATGGCGATATCCATAATGCGAGGGTGATATGTCTCCAACGTATCTATAATTTATGAAGTATTCATGCTATTATATTATCCATCTTAGATGTTTTATATGCATTTATATGCTATTTTACATGATTTTTGGGACTAACCTATTAACCTAGAGCCCATTGCCAGTGTCTATTTTTTCCTTGTTTTTGAATTTTATAGAAAAGGAATACCAAACGGAGTCCAATTGACGTACCAATTTTTGATGATTTTTATGGACCAAAAGAAGCCCCTGGAGTAAAAGAGTTGGGCCAGAAGAGTCCCAGGCCTTCCACAAAGGTGGGGGGCATGCCCACCCCCTAGGAGTGGGCCCCTATCTCGTGGACGATTCAGAGACCCCCCCTGATGTGAGACCGACCCCAAAAATTCCTATAAATATAGAAACCTCTAGAAAATAACCTAGATCGTAAGTTCTGCCACCGCAAGCCTCTGTAGCCACAAGAAATCAATCTAGGCCCTTTCTGGCACCCTGCCGGAGGGGGCCATCATCACCGGAGGCCATGGAAGAGGATCCCGGAGGGGCCATCATTGCCATGAAGGCCAAGGATCAGAGGGAGAACCTCTCTCCATCCAGGGGGAGGCTATGGAGGAGGAAGCACAAGGGGGAGGACCTCTCCTCCTCTCTCTCGGTGGCGTCGGAGTGCCATCAAGAGGGGAATCATCGTCGCGGTGATCGTCTTCATCAACATCACCATCCTCATCTCTTTTACGCGGTCCACTCTCCCGCACCCTGCTGTAATCCCTACTTGAACATGGTGCTTTATGCCACATATTATGATCCAATGATGTGTTGCCATCCTATGATGTTTTGAGTAGATATCTTTTGTCTTTGGGTTGATTTATGATCTAGATTGGTACGAGTTGTATGTTTTATTTTGGTGCTGTCCTATTGTGCCCTCCGTGTCGTGCAAGCGTGAGGAATTCCCGCTGTAGGATGTTGCAATACATTCATGATTCGCTTATAGTGGGTTGCTTGAGTGACAGAAGCATAACCCCGAGTAAGGGGGTTGTGGCGTATGGGATAAAGGGGAGTTGATGCTTTAATGCTATGGTTGGGTTTTACCTTAATGATCTTTAGTAGTTGTGGATGCTTGCTAGATTTCCAATCATAAGTGCATATGATCCAAAAAGAGAAAGTATGTTAGCTTATGCCTCTCCCTCATATGAAATTGCAATGATGACTACCGGTCTTGTTAACAATTGCCTAGGATAATTCCGCACACTGATCCATCATTATTCCACACCCGCTATTTATAATATTTAGTAATATATTCTAACTATATGATAACAACACCTACTTTTATATTTTTAGCTCTCCGATATCATGCAAAGTTATCCTCTTCATACCCACAACGTAGTTTTATTTCTCGTTTCTAGTTGGAAGCAAACGTTCGGTGTACGTAGAGTCGTATCAGTGGTAGATAGGACTTGAGAGAATATTGATCTTACCTTTAGCTCCTTGTGGGTTTGACACTCCATGCTTATCACTTCCACCTTTGGAAATTGCTACGATGATTCCCTGCACTTGGGGATTATCAAGCTATTTTCTGGCGTCGTTGCCGGGGAGCAATAGCGTGGGGTTGATATTCTCATGTGTGCTTCTTTGCTTTCTTCACTAAGTAGATTTTGTTTTTCCTTTTTGTTTCTGTTTAGTTGTGGGTGAAACATACAAAAAATTAAAGAATGAAAATACAAAAAAAAATTACTTGCCTCTCATGCCTAAAAAACTTTTTCAAAAAGAGAAGTGATTGGAAAGTTATGCATTGAAGAAGTGAGGGTCGACCTTGAGCACTTGGGTTCATGCTCATAGAAACAATGTAGATTTTTCATGGAAGTTTCTCTGTAAATAATTATCCCCTTGTATATATCCATTGTATTGTAAAAATAATGTGCCAAGCTTTGGTTTTAGGATGATTAGATTGCTTGTTTACTATGTGCAGAACAAAAACAGAAACTTTGGCTGTAGCGCGTGATTTTACATTTTTTTACTGGAAGGTCAAATGGGTCTGAAACTTTTTGCACATTACTTCTGTACAGATTTTTCAAATTTTCATATTTATTTCATAATTTTTGGAGTTACAGAAGTTTACTAAACTTCCAGATTACTACAGACTGTCCTGTTTTTGACAGATTCTGTTTTTCGCGTGTTGTTTGCTTATTTTGATGAATCTATGGCTAGTATAGGGGGGTATGAACGATAGATAAGTTGGAATAAAGTAGGTTTAAAACCAATATAAATAAATAATGAGTTAATTACAGTACCTTAAAGTGGTAGTTTGGTTTATTACACTAACGGATCTCACAAAGTTTTGTTAAAGTTTTGTGTGGATGAAGTGTTCGAAGATCGAGGAGCTATCAATATGAGAAGAATAAAGAGAGGCAAGAGTTCAAGCTTGGGGATTCCCAAGGCACCCCAAGTAAATGTTTCAAAGGATACTCAAGCATCTAAGCTTGGGGATCCCCCGGTTGGCATCCCATCTTTCTTCTTCAACAAATATCGGTATACCTCGGTTTTGGTTTTGTTCACATGATTTGTGTCCTTTGTTTTTTTGTTTTTTTCCTTTAAGAACCATGATAGTATGAGTTAGCCCTTAATTGATTTATATAATACTTCATGTGCTTCACTTATATCTTTTAAGTATGATCTTATACAATTGCTCTTTGTGCTTCACTTAAATCTTTTGAGTATGGTTTTATAGAATGCTTTGTGTGCTTCACTTACATATTTTGATCTTGGATATTGGTTAGTCTATATTAATGTTAGAATGCTCCATGAACTTCACTTATATCTTTTGGAGTATTAATAATACTATCATCTAAAGTTGGTTTGGAAGAGTATCAACTTTAGGAATTAGTGATCCCACTATTCCGAATGAGAAGAATTTTGCTTATGTGGAGAGTAGAAAAATTTCTATGCTCATGAAAAGAATGCTTTATTTGATGGTTACATTGTTGAATTCATTCATGATGCTACTGAAAATTATTATGAGGGAGTAATTTATGCTTGTAGGAGTTGCAATAATACCAAGTTTCCTCTCTATGTCCTTAAAGTTTTGAAGTTATACTTGTTTTGCCTTCCTATGCTAGTTGATTCTTGTTCCTATAAATTATGTGCTCAAAAAATGCCTAGGAATAGGAAGTGGGTTAGATTTAAATGTGCTAGTCACATTCTTCATGATGCTCTCTCTATGTTTCAATTCTTTTCTTTTATGTGAGCATCATTGAAATCATCATGCCTAGCTAAAAGGCATTAAAGAAAAGCGCTTGTTGGGAGACAACCCAATATCTACACTTGATGTATTTGTGTGTTTACATGATTAAGATACTAATCATGTTTTATATCTTTTGTTTCAATAAATTTCCAAGTAAGACCTTTGGGAAGACTTGGGTGAAAGTTAATGTGATCTTGCTGTAAAAACAGAAACTTTGCGCTCACGGGATTAGCTGCCATTTTTTACAGAAGATTGATTTTGAGTTGATTATTTTTTCAGAAGATTAATAGAAAAATTCCTCAAGTCAATCAATTTATTTCATAATTTTTGGAGTAGCATAAGTATGGTTGTTGTTCAGATCATTACAGACTGTTCTGTTTCTGACAGATTCTGTTTTCATTGCATAGTTTGCTTGTTTTCTAGTTTCTATGGCTTATATTTCTCAATATAAATTGTAGAAATGATATGGTACAGTAGGCATTGTGTGATAACAATTATTAACCTTGTCTTTTACAGTACCAAAGTGAATGGTTTACTCTTTATCATACTAACCTATCTCATGAAGTTCCATTAAGTTTTGTGTGATTGAAGTTTTTAAGCTTTGGGTGAGATATTAATATGAGGAGAATAAGGAGCGGAAATACCCTAAGCTTGGGGATGCCAAAGGCACTGCAAGGTAATATTCAAGGAAGACTCAAGTGCCTAAGCTTGGGGATGCCCCGGAAGGGATCCCCTCTTTCGTCTTCAAAACTATCGGTATACTTTACTCGGAGCTATATTTTTATTTGTCACATGATATGTGTTTTGCTTGGAGTGTATTTTCAATTTTACTTTCTGTTTGAATAAAATCATTGGATATGAAATCTTGAATGAAAAAGAATCCTCCCATGGCTAGTTAATTATTTGACTACTCAGTGTTCTTCACTTATATCTTTTTGGAGTAGTTTGTCATTTACTCACGCGCTTCACGTATATCCTATGAGTAAATGGTTGAATGAATTGAATATCATAAATCTTAATTTATATATGTTTCATATGCTTATACCATGGGGAGTAATGACTTCACATAGAATAAGTGTAGGTAGTAAACTTATTGAAAGTTAGCAAACGCAGAATTGGTCACTTGAACAATTCATGAAAGAATATTGAAGGAAGAGAGATTTCACATATAAATATAATACCTTGGACATCTTTTGTAATTGTGAGCACTCATTAAAATATGACATGCTAAAAGGTTGATGTTGGACAAGGAAGACAACTTAATGGGATATGTTTTCCTATATCCAAAACGTTATATTGTCTTGGATCATCCAACATGTTGAGCTTGCCTTTACCTCTCATGATAGCCAAATTCTTTGCACCAAGTAGAAATACTACTTGTGCTTCCAAACATGCCTTAAACTAGTTTTGCCATGAGAGTCCACCAAACCTACCTATGGATTGAGTAAGATCCTTCAAGTAAGTTGTCATTGGTGCATGCAATAAAAATTGCTCTCTAAATATGTATGATTTATTAGTGCAAAGAAAATAAGCTTTATACGAACTTGTGATAGGGAAGAAATAAAAGCGACGGACTGCATAATAAAGGTCTATATCACAAGAGGCAATATAAAGTGACGTTTTTTTTGCATTAAGATTTTGTGTATCCAACCTTAAAATCACATGACAACATGTGCTTCCCTTTGCGAAGGGCCTATCTTTTACTTTTATCTTCTACCCTTATACAAGAGTCATGGTGATCATCACCTTTCCTTTTTACAGTTTTTCCTTTGGCAAGCACTTTGTGTTGGAGCAATCCGGATATATATATCCACTTGGATGTAGGTTTTCATAAAGTATTATTGTTGACATTACCCTTGAGGTAAAAGGTTGGGAGGAAAAACTATAAGCCCCTATCTTTCTCTGTGTCTGATTAAAACTTCGAACCCATAAATATCACATGAGTATTAGCAATTGTGAAAGACTATATGATAGTTGAGTATGTGGGATTTGCTAAATCAAAGCTCTTACATAGACCCTTCCTGAAAATAAGATGAATTGCAATTGTTTGATGACTAAGAGCACTGTTTATTAGTTTTCAAGAAAGTTTATGATGTATACTTTAACATGTGAATAGCTTGTTACTTGATCATGAAAAGTTTTATGAGATGAGCTACTGTTATGACATATAATGATGCTAGAAAAGGTGATTGAAATTATCATTGATCAAGCTTGTGCACCTGCTAGCATTCACACTTCATAAATTATTTCTTCTATCATTTACCTACTCGAGGACGAGCAGGAATTAAGCTTAGGGATGCTGATACGTCTCCAACGTATCTATAATTTATGAAGTATTCATGCTATTATATTATCCATCGTACATGTTTTATATGCATTTATATGCTATTTTATATGATTTTTGGGACTAACCTATTAACCTAGAGCCCAGTGCCAGTTTCTGTTTTTTCCTTGTTTTTGAGTTTTACAGAAAAGGAATACCAAACGGAGTCCAATTGACGTGCCAATTTTTGATGATTTTTTATGGACCAAAAGAAGCCCCTGGAGTAAAAGAGTTGGGCCAAAAGAGTCCCGGGCTATCCACAAGGGTGGGGGGCATGCCCACCCCCCTGGGCATGGGCCCCTATCTCGTGGACGATTCAGAGACCCCCTTAACATGAGTCCGACACCAAAAATCCCTATAAATATAGAAACCTCCAGAAAATAACCTAGATCAGAAGTTCCGCCACCGCAAGCCTCTGTAGCCATGAGAAATCAATCTAGGCCCTCTTTGGCACCCTGCCGGAGGGGGCCATCATCACCGGAGGCCATGGAGGAGGATCCCAGAGGGGCCATCATCGCCAAGAAGGCCAAGGACCAGAGGGAGAACCTCTCCCCATCCAGGGGTGAGGCCATGGAGGAGGAATCACAAGGGGGAGGACCTCTCCTCCTCTCTCTTGGTGGCGTCAGAGTGCCATCGAGGGGGTAATCATCGCCACGGTGATCGTCTTCATCAACATCACCATCATCATCACCGTCGTCATCTCTTTTACGCGGTCCACTCTCCCGCACCCTGCTGTAATCCCTACTTGAACATGGTCCTTTATACCACATATTATGATCCAATGATGTGTTGCCATCCTATGATGTTTTGAGTAGATATCTTTTGTCTTTGGGTTGACTTATGATCTAGATTGGTACGAGTTGTATGTTTTATTTTGGTGATGTCCTATTGTGCCCTCCGTGTCGCGCAAGCGTGAGGGATTCCCGCTGTAGGGTGTTGCAATACGTTCATGATTCACTTATAGTGGGTTGATTGAGTGACAGAAGCATAAACCCAAGTAAGGGGGTTGTGGCGTATGGGATAAAGGGGACTTGATGCTTTAATGCTATGGTTGGGTTTTACCTTAATGATCTTTAGTAGTTGCAGATGCTTGCTAGAGTTCCAATCATAAGTGCATATGATCCAAGAAGAGGAAGTGTGTTAGCTTATGCTTCTCCCTCATATGAAATTGCAATGACGACTACCGGTCTTGTTAACAATTGCCTAGGATAATTCCGCACACCGATCCATCATTATTCCACACTCGCTATTTATAATATTTAGTAATATATTCTAACTATATGATAACAACACCTACTTTTATATTTTAGCTCTCCAATATCATGCAAAGTTATCCTCTTCATACCCACAACGTAGTTTTATTTCTCGTTTCTAGTTGGAAGCAAACATTCGGTGTACGTAGAGTCATATCAGTGGCAGATAGGACTTGAGAGAATATTGATCTTACCTTTAGCTCCTTGTGGGTTCGACACTCCATGCTTATCACTTACACCTTTGGAAATTGCTACGATGATTTCCTGCACTTGGGGATTATCAGAGGGGTTCAGCCACTCCAATACCGAGGGCACCCTATGTGGCACTTCAATGGAGAAGATGATGCTACCCACTATGGTCGGAAGGGTCAGGACACTTCCGCTGCTTTGGCAAAAATACTGTTCGGAATATACAAAGGGGAGGAGGAGGAGTTCATCCGCATTAAGCCTATGGATGGATTTTCCATGTACAACCCTCCCAGCTGGGTGAGTTTCCATCCCACCACTCTACTCCATTAACTCCCTGAATCCTTTTTGATAAATATTAATCCATCCATTTATAACAGGAATGGCGGAAAGTCACCAGGGAGATCCACAACCCCACACCACAGCCAGAGGACCACAACCGTGCCCTTGATCCCGGATTCAAAGAGGATCCAGATATAATCGTGGAGCTCGGGGAAGGGGTGTTTTACCAGGCGAGCTGTGACGGCACCGAAGTGGCCATCATTGCTGACTATCCCGGTCTCCTCCTTGCGTTGCATGTAAGTAATCAGGAGACTTGTCCTTTGGGAGAATTTCCCCTTTCTGCCTTACCCACCGCACTATATTATGCTCTAAAGGGGAGGCAATCGGCACGCCACGCTGCACCTGAGGCAACGCGCAAGAAGGCGGCACCTATGACGGGCGGGCCTTCGAAGAGGAAGGCAAATACAGATATGGCCGAGCCTTCATTGAAGAGGTATGGTTTTAAATATGCCCCATGGTCGTCATCTTAAAGTTTGACACTATCCGTTGTGTCTTATCACGAAAAAACATTGATTGGACTATGTCTGGGGATCCTGTCGGTCAGGCCTATACTAGCCGGATTCCGGACCCTGTCACGAGGATTGAGGCTAACGCGGAAGTGACACTGGATTGTCCTTCTGCGGAGGATTTGGATAAAGTATCCGCCACAAACTCCGAAGTGGAAAGCGCCATGAATCATCGGCACCGGCAGGCCGCTCTTCGTGACCCTGGTTTTTCAGAAGAGGCTTTCGATGCCTTCAACTCGGGTGATGCATACATCCGAGCTGCTCGAGATAGGATTTCCAGAGCCATAGATCAGTATTTGAAAGATACGCGGGTAAGTTCATACTTGCACAATTCTGATAATTATATACCAGTAGCCCCCGAGACTTGAAGTAGTTTAAGCAACTGATTTAAGGATCGTTGTATACCCAGGTGCTCAAAGAGAGGAACGACCTATTGTCTCAAGAGCTGGAGAAGTGTCAAGCCCAGCTAACTGCTGCTACTGCCAAACTGGAGAAATCCAAGAAGGCAGCATCTGGTAATGTTCCCCTCTATCGAGAAAACATGATCATATACTAGGAGTATTAATACAGGTGCAAATCTTATGACAGAGGCACCGGAGGTCGCACAAGCAGGAGGTCTAGGAGCTCAAAGGCAACTGGCCGCGGGCGAACGTATCCTGACATAGGTCAGGGTGGAGAAGAACAAATTCCAAGATGCCAACACCGAGCTGGGCGTGGAACTAAAAGACGTGCGTGCTGATGACCCATAAGTATAGGGGATCTATCGTAGTCCTTTCGATAAGTAAGAGTGTCGAATCCAACGAGGAGTAGAAGGAAATGAAAAGCGGTTTTCAGTAAGGTTTTCTCTGCAAGCACTGAAATTGTAGGTAACAGATAGTATTGTGATAAGATAAATTATAACAGGTAACAAGCAATGAAAGTAAATAAAGTGCAGCAAGGTGGCCCAATCCTTTTTGTAGCAAAGGACAAGCCTGGACAATTTCTTATAATGAGAAAAGCGCTCCCGAGGACACATGGGAATTATCGTCAAGCTAGTTTTCGTCACGCTCATATGATTCGCGTTCGGTACTTTGATAATGTGATATGTGGGTGGACCGGTGCTTGGGTACTTCCCTTACTTGGACAAGCATCCCACTTATGATTAACCCCTATTGCAAGCATCCGCAACTACAAAAGAAGTATTAAGGTAAACCTAACCACAACATTAGACATATGGATCCAAATCAGCCCCTTACGAAGCAACGCATAAACTAGGGTTTAAGCTTCTGTCACTCTAGCAACCCATCATCTACTTATTAATTCCCAATGCCTTCCTCTAGGCCCAAATAATGGTGAATTGTCATGTAGTTGATGTTCACATAACACCACTAGAGGAGAGACAACATACATCTCATCAAAATATCAAACGAATACCAAATTCACATGACTACTAATAGCAAGACTTCTCCCATGTCCTCAGGAACAAACATAACTACTCACAAAGCATATTCATGTTCATAATCAGAGGGGTATTAATATGCATTAAGGATCTGAACATATGATCTTCCACCAAGTAAACCAGTTAGCATCAACTACAAGGAGTAATCAAGACTACTTGCAACCCACAGGTACCAATTTGTGGTTTTGATACAAGATTGGATACAAGAGATGAACTAGGGTTTTGAGAGGAGATGGTGCTGGTGAAGATGTTGATGGAGATTGACCCCCTCCCAATGAGAGGATCGTTGGTGATGACGATGGTGATGATTTCCCCCTCCCAGAGGGAAGTTTTCCCGGCAGAACAGCTTCCCTGGAGCCCTAGATTGGTTCCGCCAAGGTTCCGCCTCGTGGCGGCGGAGTTTCATCCCGTAAGCTTGCTTATGGTTTTTTCCAGGGTAAAAACCTTAATATAGCTGAAGATGGGCATCGGAGGGCCACCAGGGGGCCCAGGAGACAGGGGGCACACCCAGTAGGGGTGGGCGCGCCCCCCACCCTCCTGGCCAGGGTGTGGCCCCCTCTGGTGTTTTCTTCGCTCAATAATTCTTATTAATTCCAAAAATGACTTTCATGGAGTTTCAGGATTTTTGGGGCTGTGCAGAATAGGTTTCCAATATTTGCTCCTTTTCCAGCTAGAATTCCAGCTGCCGACATTCCCCCTCTTCATGGTAAACCTTGTAAAATAAGAGAGAATAGACATAAGTATTGAGACATAATGTGAAATAACAGCCCATAATGCAATAAATATTGACATAAAAGCATGATGCAAAATGGACGCATCAACTCCCCCAAGCTTAGACCTCGCTTGTCCTCAAGCGGAAGCCGAAATCGAAAATATGTCCACATGTTTAGAGATAGAGGTGTCGATAAAAATAAAATATGGACATGAGGGCATCATGATCATTCTTATAACAACAACATAAATAGATTTTGTCATATCATTTCTTATGCTCAAGTAACAATCAATTCACAATGTCAAGTATGGTTCAGAAACTTCATTGGGAGCTAACAAACTATAATCTCTATCATTGAAGCAATTGCAATTTATCATAACATCAGAAAGAGTCAAGAATAGAGCTTTTCAGCAAGTCCACATACTCAACTATCATATAGTCTTCTACAATTCCTAACACTCATGCAATACTTGTCGTTATGGAGTTTCAACCGGACACTGAGAAAGATAGGGGCTTATTATGTTGCCTCCCAATGTATTCACCTTTGGGTGATGTCAACAATAATAATTCATGCTAACTTACATCCAATTGGATATATACATCAAGATCTTTCAAACACGAGGAGCTTGCCAAAGGATAAAATGAAAAAGGGAAAGGTGAAGATCACCTTGACTCAAGCATAAAGTAAAAGATAGGCCCTTCGCAGAGGGAAGCAGAGGTTTTCATGTGCTTTCAGGGTTGGATTCACAAAATCTTAATGCAAAAGAACGTCACTTTATATTGCCACTTGTATATGGACCTTTATTATGCAGTCCGTCGCTTTTATTGCTCCATAACAAGATCGTATAAAGCTTATTTTCTTCACACTAATAGATCATACATATTTAGAGAGCAATTTTTATTGCTTGCACCGATGATAATTTACTTGAAGGCTCTTACTCAATCCATAGGTAGGTATGGTGGACTCTCATGGCAAAAACTGGGTTTAAGGATATTTGGAAGCACAAGTAGTATCTCTACTTGGTGCGAGGAATTTTGGCTAGCATGAGGGGGAAAGGCAAGCTCAACTTGTTTGGAAGATCAATGACAATATACTTTAACTGAGATGTGAGAGAACATAAACCATTACGTTGTCTTCCTTGTCCAACATCAACTCTTTTAGCATGTCATACTTAATGAGTGCTCACAATCATAAAATATGTCCAAGATAGTATATTTGTATGTGAAAACCTCTCTTTCCTTATTACTTCCTATTAATTGCAACGATGACCGAAACTATGTTTGTCAACTCTCAACAACTTTTATGCCTCATACTCTTTATATGTGAAGTCATTACTACCCATAAGATCACTATGAACTCTTTTATTCTTTTTATTCTTTCTATTTTCAAGCTCATAGCAGGATAGCAAAGCCCTTGACTCAACACTAATCTTTATTATAGATAGCTCACGGACTCGATTGCATAGAAGGGATCACAAAGCAAAACTCAAAACTAATTCATACCAAAACTTCAATCTACTAGATCTAGATATTACTAAAGGGATCAAACTAAGTAAAACGGTAAAGGTAGGAGTGTGATGGTGATACGATACCGGGGCACCTCCCCCAAGCTTGGCATTTGCCAAGGGGAGTGCCCATACCCATGTGATTATGTCCTCGGAGGTGATGCAGGTGGTGATGATGTAGGCTTCTTCCTCAATTTATGCTTGAGGATAATATTTTGCTCCTTTAGAGCATCGATCTTCTGCTCAAGACTTAATATTCTTTTGCATAGTTCCTGTTTATTTTCCTGCAAGAGAAGAAAGGGGATAAACTCGATCTTTGGCTTCTTTGCTCTATCAGGGAGGCTTGACTTTTTAAACTCCACATGCATGTCCCCAGGTTGAGGTAATGGGGCTTTGTCTTCGTCTGAACTCGTCTCCTCCTTTCCCTTAGGCTCATAGTCTTCCTCTTCCTCAGTGGTCCAGCCACCATATTCCAAGTCCCCGTAGACCCTAGGGTCTGCAAGGAAATCAGCCACATAGGTTTCTCCCTCCGAATCCTGGGACGACATATTGCTCTATCCTACAACAGAAACAACTCCAAATGAAAACAAAGGATATTTGTGTGATATGGTGGTCAAAACCTTCGGGAGATTATATAATGAATTTCTACCGACCAAAATACGTAACGTGCAAGAAAACGGAGTCCGGGAGGCACACGAGGAGCCCACGAGACAGGGGGGCGCGCCCAGGAAGGGTGGGTGCGCCCTCCACTCTCGTGGAGGCCTCATGTCCTTCCTGGATTACTTCTTTCTTCCAAAAATTCTTAAATATTCCAAAGCGGAGGAAAATTGCCATTAGAACTGTTTTAGAGTCGGTTTACTTACCGTACCACATACCTATTCCTTTTGGGAGTCTGAAACATTCTGGAAAGTGTCCCTTATGTATTCTTCCGGGGTTATGGTCTCAATAATATTAGTTTCAACATTGATAGGATTAACTGAGATATAATGTTTAATTCTTTGACCGTTCACCACCCTCAGACTTGTGCCTTCGAAGTTGTTGATTTTTATGGCACCGGAACGATAGACCTCCTCGATAACGTAAGGACCTTCCCATTTAGAGAGAAGTTTTCCTGCAAAAAATCTTAAATGAGAGTTGAATAATAACACATAATCACCAATGTTAAATTCTCGTTTTTGTATCCTTTTGTCATGCTAGCGTTTAATTTTTTCTTTGAATAGCTTGGCATTTCCATAGGCTTGGGTTCTCCATTCATCAAGTGAGCTAATATAAAATAACCTCTTCTCACAGGCAAGTTTGAAGTCATAGTTGATCTCTTTAATAGCCCAATATGCTTTATGTTCAAGTTCAAGAGGTAAGTGACATGCTTTTCCATAAACCATATTATACGGAGACATACCCATAGGATTTTTATATGCAGTTCTATAGGCCCATAATGCATCATCAAGTTTTTTGGACCAATTATTTCTAGATCTATTGACAGTCTTTTGCAAAATTAATTTGAGCTCTCTATTGCTCAACTCTACTTGACCACTAGACTGTGGGTGATAAGGAGATGTGATTCTATGATTAACATCATACTTAGCAAGCATCTTACGGAAAGCACCATGAATAAAATGTGAACCACCATCAGTCATAAGATATCTAGGGACTCCAAACTTCAGAAAAATAACTTCTTTAAGCATTTTAATAGAAGTGTTATGATCAGCTCTACTAGTTGGAATAGCTTCTACCCACTTTGTAACATAATCAATAGCAACTAAAATATGTGTGTAACCATTAGAGGCAGGAAAAGGTCCCATATAATCAAAGCCCCAAACATCAAATGGTTCAATAACAAGAGAATAATTCATAGGCATTTCTTGACGTCTACTAATATTACCAATTATTTGACATTCATCACAAGATAAGACAAACTTACGAGCATCTTTGAAGAGAGTAGGGCAATAAAAACCGGATTGCAATACCTTATGTGCAGTTCTATCTCCAGCGTGGTGTCCTCCATACAATTCAGAGTGACACTTGCATAGGATCTGTTCCTGTTCATGCTCAGGTACACAATGTCTAATAACACCATCTACTCCTTCTTTATAAAGGTGTGGGTCATCCCAGAAGGAATGTCTTAAATCATAAAAGAACTTTTCTTTTGCTGGTATGTGAAACTTGGTGTTATAAATTTAGCATCAATGTAATTAGCGTAATCAGCATACCATGGAGCAGTACGAGAAGCATTAATGACCGCTAATTGTTCATCAGGAAAACTATCATCAATAGGTAGTGGGTCATCAAGAATATTCTCTAACCTAGACAAGTTGTCTGCAACTGGGTTCTGAGCTCCCTTTCTATCAATAATATGCAAATCAAATTCTTGGAGCAAGAGAACCCATCTAATAAGTCTAGGCTTAGCATCTTTCTTTTCCATAAGATATTTAATAGCAGCATGATCAGTGTGAATAGTAACTTTGGAATCAACAATATAAGGTCTAAACTTATCACATGCAAACACAACTGCTAAGAACTCTTTTTCAGTAGTAGCATAATTTCTCTGGGCAGTATCAAGAGTTTTACTAGCATACTGGATAACATTCAATTTCTTATCAACTCTTTTCCCTAGAACAGCACCTACAACATAATCACTAGCATCACACATAATTTCAAAAGGTAAATTCCAATCAGGTGGCTGAACAATAGGTGCAGTGATCAAAGCTTTCTTAAGTATTTCAAATGCTTCTACACAATCATCATCAAAGACAAAAGGAATATCTTTTTGTAATAAATTAGTCAGAGGCCTAGAGATTTTAGAAAAGTACTTAATGAACCTCCTATAAAAACCGGCATGACCAAGGAAACTTATACCTTTTATGTCCTTGGGACATGGCATCTTTTCAATAGCATCAACTTTAGCTTTATCAACTTCAATACCTCTCTCGGAAATCTTATGCCCCAAGACAATGCCTTCATTAACCATAAAGTGACACTTTTCCCAATTCAACATGAGACTAGTGTCTTCACATCTCTGCAAAACTCGATCAAGGTTGCTCAAGCAATCATCAAAAGAGGATCCATAAACGGAGAAATCATCCATGAATACCTCACAAATCTTTTCACAAAAGTCAGAGAATATAGCCATCATGCATCTTTGAAAGGTAGCAGGTGCATTACATAAAGAAAATGGCACACGTCTATAAGCAAAAGTACTGAAAGGACAAGTAAAAGTAGTTTTTGATTGATCCTCCGCTCACACATGTATTTGAGAGAAACTAGAATAACCATCTAGAAAGCAAAAATGAGTGTGTCTGGATAGTTTTTATAGCATTTGATCAATAAAAGGTAAAGGGTAATGATCTTTCTTAGTAGCTTTATTTAACTTACGGAAATCAATTACCATCCAATAACCTGTAATAATTGTTTGCAGGATCAATTCCTCTTTATCATTAGGAACGACAGTAATACCTCCCTTTTTAGGAACGCAATGGACAGGACTTACCCAATCACTATCAGCAACGGGATAAATGATACGTGCCTCAAGGAGCTTTAGTATCTCCTTTCTTATCACTTCTTTCATCTTAGGATTCAGTTGTCATTGAGGATCTCTAACGGGTTTGGCATCTTTCTCCACTTTAATTTTATGTTGGCATAGAGTGGGACTAATGCCCTTAAGATCATCCAGAGTATATCCAATAGCAGCACGGTGCTTCTTCAGAGTTTTTAATAACCTTTCTTCTTCTTGCTCTGAAAGGTTAGCACTAATAATAACTGGACATATTTTCTTTTCATCAAGATAAGCATACTTAAGATTATCAGGTAATGGTTTGAGCTCAAACATGGGATCACCCTTGGGTGGAGGGGGATCCCCTAGGATTTCAACAAGTAAGTTGTGTTTCAGAATAGGACCCTATTAAAGGAACACTTCATCTATTTCCCTTCTTTCATTCATAAACATATCATTTTCATGGTCTAACAAATATTGTTCTAACGGATCAGTAGGAGGCACGACAATAGAGGCAAGGCCAATAATCTCATCCTTACTAGGTGATTCTTTATCACGGGATTGTCTATGAAACTTAGAAAAATTAAACTCATGAGACATATCCCCTAAGCCAATTGTAACGGTATCCTTTTCACAATCAATCCTAGCATTAACAGTATTCAAGAAGGGTCTACCAAATATAATGGGACAAAAGTCATCTTGTGGGGAACCAAGAACAAGAAAATCAGCAGGATATTTAACTTTCCCACACAAGACTTCAACATCTCTAACAATCCCAACCGACTTAATGGTATCCCTATTGGCAAGATTAATAGTAACATCAATATCTTCTATTTCAGCGGGTGCAATATCATGCATAATTTCTTTATATAAGTCATAGGGCATTGCACTAGCACTAGCACCCATATCACATAAGCCATGATAACAAAGATATCCTATTTTAACAGAAATAATAGGCATGCCTACAACAGGTCTATGTATCTTAGCATCTGGTCTAGCAATATTAGCAGCCTGTTCACAGAAGTAAATAACATGCCCATCTAAATTATCATCCAAGAGATATTTAACTATAGCAATACTAGGTTCAACTTTGATTTGCTCAGGAGGTGTATAAGTTCTAGTATTACTCTTACGAACAACAGTCGAAGTTTTAGCATGATCTTTTATCCTAACAGGAAAAGGAGGTTTCTCAATATAAGTAGTAGGAACAATAGGATCATTATAAGTGATAGTCTTTTCTTCAACTGTAATAGGTGCAACTACTTTTACTTCAATGGGAGGATTATATTTAAACCACTTCTCCTTAGGGAGATCAAAGTGAGTAGCAAAAGATTCACAAAAAGCAGCTACTATCTCAGAGTCAAGTCCATATTTAGCGCTAAATCCACGAAAAGCATCAGTATCCATAAAAGATTTAACACAATCAAACTTAGGTGTTATACCTGACTCCTTACCATCGTCAGAACCCCAATCTTCAGAGTTGTGTTTAATTCTTTCCAATAAGTCCCACTTGAATTCATTAGTCTTCAGCATATAAGAACCAACACAGGAAGTCTCGAGCATGGTGCGATCATTGGGAGAAAGCCGAGAATAAAAGTTTTGAATAATCATTTCTCTTGAGAGCTCATGATTGGGGCATGAATATAGCATTGACTTAAGCCTCCCCCAAGCTTGAGCGATACTTTCTCCTTCGCGAGGCCATAAATTATATATGTAATTACGATCACGATTAACAAGATGCATAGGATAGAACTTCTGGTGAAATTCCAATTTCAATCGTTTATAATTCCAAGATCCCGTATCATCACATAGCCTATACCATGTCAATGCATCTCCCTTCAAAGATAAAGGGAAGACCTTCCTTTTGACAACATCATCGGTAATACCTGCAAGCTTAAATAATCCACAAACTTCATCCACAAAGATAAGGTGTAAATCGGGATGCAATGTTCCATCTCCTACAAAGGGATTAGCTAGCAGTTTCTCTATCATACCTGAAGGAATCTCAAAGTAAATATTTTCAGTAGGTTCAGTAGGTTTAGGAGCAACTCTTTGCTTTACTGGTCGGGGTGAAGATACCCCGAACAAGCCCCTGAAAGGATTAGTTTCCATAGTAACAAGTGACAGAAAATTTTAGCACACTATATAAATGTTTCGTTACCAAGTTCCACTCATCAAAGGCGCTTCACTCCCTTCAACGGCGCCATAAAAGAGTCTTGATGACCCACAAGTATAGGGGATCTATCATAGTCCTTTTGATAAGTAAGAGTGTCGAACCCAAAGAGGAGTAGAAGGAAATGACAAGCGGTTTTCAGTTAGGTTTTCTCTGCAAGCACTGAAATTGTAGGTAACAGATAGTTTTGTGATAAGATAAATTGTAACGGGTAACAAGCAATGAAAGTAAATAAAGTGCAGCAAGGTGGCCCAATCCTTTTTGTAGCAAAGGACAAGCCTGGACGATTTCTTATAATGAGAAAAGCGCTCCCGAGGACACATGGGAATTATCATCAAGCTAGTTTTCATCACGCTCATATGATTCGCGTTCGGTACTTTGATAATTTGATATGTGGGTGGACCGGTGCTTGGGTACTGCCCTTACTTGGACAAGCATCCCACTTATGATTAACCCCTATTGCAAGCATCCGCAACTACAAAAGAAGTATTAAGGTAAACCTAACCACAACATTAGACATATGGATCCAAATCAGCCCCTTACGAAGCAACGCATAAACTAGGGTTTAAGCTTCTGTCACTCTAGCAACCCATCATCTACTTATTAATTCCCAATGCCTTCCTCTAGGCCCAAATAATGGTGAATTGTCATGTAGTTGATGTTCACATAACACCACTAGAGGAGAGACAACATACATCTCATCAAAATATCAAACGAATACCAAATTCACATGACTACTAATAGCAAGACTTCTCCCATGTCCTCAGGAACAAACATAACTACTCACAAAGCATATTCATGTTCATAATCAGAGGGGTATTAATATGCATTAAGGATCTGAACATATGATCTTCCACCAAGTAAACCAATTAGCATCAACTACAAGGAGTAATCAACACTACTAGCAACCCACAGGTACCAATTTGTGGTTTTGATACAAGATTGGATACAAGAAAAGAACTATGGTTTTGAGAGGAGATGGTACTGCTGAAGATGTTGATGGAGATTGACCCCCTCCCGATGAGAGGATCGTTGGTGATGACGATGGTGATGATTTCCCCCTCCCGGAGGGAAGTTTTCTCGGCAAAACAGTTCCGCCGGAGCCCTAGATTGGTTCCGCCAAGGTTCCGCCTCGTGGCGGCGGAGTTTCGTCCCGTAAGCTTGCTTATGTTTTTTTTCAGGGTAAAAGCCTTCATATAGCAGAAGATGGGCACCAGAGGGCCCCCAGGGGGCCCAGGAGATAGGGGGCGCGCCTAGTAGGGGTTGGGCGCACCCCCCACCCTCCTGGCCAGGGTGTGGGCCCCCTCTGGTGTTTTCTTCGCTCAATAATTCTTATTAATTCCAAAAATGACTTCCGTGGAGTTACAGGATTTTTGGAGCTATGTAGAATAGGTTTCCAATATTTGCTCCTTTTCCAGCCAGAATTCTAGCCGCCGGCATTCCCCCTCTTCATGGTAAACCTTGTAAAATAAGAGAGAATAGCCATAAGTATTGAGACATAATGTGAAATAACAGCCCATAATGCAATAAATATTGACATAAAAGCATGATGCAAAATGGACATATCATGTGCCCAGCTGGCTGACTCCGTAAAGGAGAATAAGAGGCTACGAGGCGGCATATTTTGTATGTGTTCGGACTTACCTTTACATAGTTCGGCAAGGAAAGAAACTGACAATAATTATGTCTGTAGGTATATTGAGCCATCCCGAAGAGGAGGTGTCCGGATCGTCGAGCATTCTGCTACAAGAGCTGTCGCAAATGCACGAGCGAGCTCGGCAGGCGATGCAAAGTATTGCCAAGGCTTTATGGCCATCCGAATCCCCTCCAAGAAGTATGGAGGGGCTTGTACAACTACTCAAGGGAGCGCGGCGGCGCTTTCGATTATGGAAGATATCGGCCTGCCGGGAAGGTGCACAAGAGGCCTGGGCAATGGTGAAAACTCGGTATACCAAGCTCGACCGAATCACATGGCCCGGGTCGGACCTGTAGGGTCAAATGAATAAGAAATTCCCATTAGTTTGGTATATGACCAGGTACAAGTAGACGCCAAGTATTCCAAGCAGGATTGTAGGCTAAATAGCCTGTTGGATGGCATAGAGGAAGAAGTGTTTGAGTCTAAGTGACTATGTACTTCAATTGACAAATTATGTCTCTAGCTGAATTGTAAAACGCTTTTCATGGTAGACCTTTTCGCTTCAACCTCTGGACCCGAAGGTGCGGAGTGCTTCCGAATACCCGCTCGGTAATGTAAACCGGTGTATGCGTGGAAACCAGGCGTAGGGGTCATAGTTGCTTGAACAGACAAGTATCCAGCTAGTTATGTCATATTACATTTTGATCGTAAGAAACATCTTCCAGAGAGAATAGTTCCGTTAAGGGTTCCTTTCCCTGGTTAGGCATGCATCAGTGTGCATGTCCGAACTGTGTTTGAAAAAACCACATCATATATAACATCTAGGGGTTCATAATTTGACAAGTAAAAACATCTTTAGTTCACCGACTGAATATTCCCTTAAGAACGCCAGCTTTCGACTTCACCCAGTCTGAGGTACACATCCGAATGACCCAACAGTAACAATCGCAGAGGTGCTCCCTTTATGCCCTAGCCGAACTAACGGGAACGTAGGGCATAAGCACAGGAGCCAGGCGACCCAGCTTGTCCAAAACTTAAGTCATATCGATGCATATAATGGCGAATAAAAGGTACTCCCTCCGTTCCAAAATAGATGACCCAACTTTGTACTGACCTTAGTATAAAGTTGGGTCATCTATTTTGGAACGGAGGGAGTACATATGTGGAAAAGACACATATGTGGTGAGCTTGATGCTCGAAAAATAATAATAATAAGCTTCTGTACAAGAAGCCCCCCAGGTATAATTGACATACATATTGAGAATTGTATGCGTCATAGGTGTACGGTTTAGCCGTACAAGAGCTTTATAGCTTTTAAAAAAGAAAGGTGAAAAGAGAGAAAAATAAAAATGGAAACAAAAAGGGGAAAAAGGAGATGAACGGAGAGTCTGGCGCTAGGTATAGAATCTTCGGAGTTTGGCCGCGTTCCATGGGTTCGGCTCTAGGCGTTTGTCTGACGCATCACATAGGTGGTACGCTCCTCCGGCGAGTACTTTGTCAATGATGAAGGGACCCTCCCACTTGGGCTTGAGTTTGTTCTTTTTCTTCTTCGGAAAGCATAGAATGAGTTCGCCAACATTATAAGTCTTGGCCCGTACTTCTCTGCTTTGATATCTGCGGGCCTGTTGTTGATAGAATGCAGAACGGGCTTTTGCGACATCGCGCTCCTCCTCCAGGGCACTAAGCTATCCTGCCGATCAAGCTCGGCCTCTCTCTCTCTTCATACATGCGCACTCGAGGTGAGTCATGAATAATGTCGTAGGGTAACACGGCCTCTGCGCCGTACACCATGAAGAAAGGTGTATATCCGGTAGAACGATTGGGTGTGGTCCGCAGCCCCCAGAGTACGAAGTCGAGTTCCTCGACCCAGTGTTTGTCTGATTCTTTCAAAGACCGCACTAACCTGGGTTTAATACCGCTCATAATAAGACCATTGGCACGTTCGACCTGACCGTTGGTTTGTGGGTGATACACATAGTCGAGCTTGATGCCATAATTGGTACACCAGGCCTTCACCTCATCGGCTGTGAAATTAGAGCCGTTATCGGTGATGATGCTGTGTGGAACACCATAACGGTGCACAACACCGGATATAAAGTCTATAACTGGCCCGGCTTTGGCCGTTTGAACTTGTTTGGCCTCTATCCACTTAGTGAATTTATCTACCATGACCAATAGATATATATTTATTATGGCTTCCTCCTTTAAGGGGTCTGACCATATCAAGCCCCCAGACCACAAAAGGCCAAGTGATGGGGATTGTTTGTAGAGTGGTGGGTGGCATATGGCTTTGGTTAGTGAAAAGCTGGCATCCGACACAATGTTGGACAAGGTCCTGTGCGTCTGCTTAGGCCGTCGACCAATAGAAACCTGTACGGAAGGCCTTACTTACAAGGGCCCGAGCCACGACATGGTGACCGGCGAGACCGACGTGAATTTCAGCCAAGAGCTGCCGCCCTTCTTCCTTGGAGATACATCTTGAAGTACTCCGGTAGCACTTTTCTTATAAAGTTCTCCCTCGTGAACCTTGTAGGCTTTAGAGCACTGCACAATGCAGCGTGCCTCATTCTGATCCTTAGGAAGTTCTCGCCTATTAAGGTAGGCCAAGAAGGGTTCGGTCCATGGGGCGATGACCGCCATGATGAGATGGGCCGACGGTGTAATTTCGGTGGCTGAGCCCCCGATGATGTCGGTGTGTTCAGAATCTGGGGTTGTATTCGGATCCGGATTGGTATTGCCGCTCTCCCCTTGCCACACCATGAATGTCTTGAAAAGCTTTTCCAGAAAGATGTTAGGTGGGACGGGGTCGCGCTTGGCGCCGATGCGAGCAAGGACATCCGCCGCTTGATTACTTTCTCGAGCCACTCAAAGCGAGCCGACATTTTGATAACAGCGTTACGGTAAGCTGCCATCTTCGGATCTTTGGCATCGAAATCTCCATTTATTTGAGATATTGCGAGGTTTGAATCCCCGCGCACTTCCAGGCATTGTATGCCCATGGAGACGGCCATCCAAAGACCATGTAATAAGGCTTTGTCTTCGGCTACGTTGTTGGAGTCTGTGAATAATATTTGTAGGACGTGCTGAACAGTATCTCCAGTAGGGGATGTTAGGACAACGCATGCCCCTAGGCCTGCTAGCATTTTGGAGCCATCAAAGTGCATGATCCAGTTGGAATATGTCACTACAAAAAAAGACACATCCGTGACATTTTGGGCCGAACGATTTTTTTTCTGTCATACATATGACACTTCTATGACGATAATTGTGACAAAACCCGTGGAGTCCCGTTTTGCGGTACGCCACACCCCTCCCCCCCGTTTCGACTGTAGCGCTCCAACACAAGTCCGTTTCGTCCGTTTTGCGGTACGCTACA
>NC_041389.1:511222419-511240016 GCF_002162155.2 Triticum dicoccoides
TCCTGATCAACAGGACCCCCGTTTCGACCGTAGGAGGTCCGTTTCCTCCGTTTTGCGGTACGCAAGGCCCCTCCCGATCAACAGGACCCCGTTTCGAACATGGCCGGTCGAACACAAGGCTGTTTCCTCCGTTGTGTGGTAAGCCAGACCTCGTTTCCATCGCATGTTCCGTCCAAGCCCTCCCGATGAACACGACCACACATTTCGTTCCGACCCAGCCGGTTGGCTCCCCATGAACACGACGACGATGTTGTTTCTCCGTTCCGACCCAGCCATGTACGTATGCGCGATAGGTGTTATAGACCCTGCCCGTATGTACGTACGTGGCCGTATTTTCTTTCTTGCACCCTCGCCGTTGTACGTACGTGTACATGCTACGTGCGCGCCTCTACTACGACACGTGCGCGCCTCTACATCTACGACACATGCGCGCCTCTACATCGACCAGTATGTACGTACACGTTCGCGACCAGAATGACAATGCTACGTATGCTTCGACCAGGTGGGTCCAACTGTCAGGCAATTTCTTGCCTGCGTAGATGTAGCTGGTGGGTCCCAGCAGTTAGGGGGGCGAATCGTTTTGGTTTTTTTTTGCCCGGACGCACTTCCTTGTGTGCGACGATGTAGCCGGTGGGTCCTAGTAGTCAGGGGGGCAAATCGTTTTGATTTTTTTTTTGCCTGGACGCACTTCCTTGCGTGCGAAGATGTAGATGGTGGGTCCCAGCAGACAGGGGGAAACGTTTTTTTCGCGAAATACGGTGGCCCGTTCGGTGGGTCCCTGCTGCCACGTGTTGGATTAATTATTTTGCGCGTAATAAGGAGGCACTTCCTTGCTGCGGCCGTGGACCCAGCTGTCAGCCTCTCCACGTACAGTCCACATCCGATGAAAGCCATTCCTTGACCACGTTGACCACGCCGCGCCAAGAGCACCAGGGCGGTGGACGACGGCGAGGCCTAGGAAGGGGACAACGCGGAGCTGGGGAAGATGCGGCAATGGATGCCCACGCATAGAGGAGTATGAGGGTTCACTCGTTCGGCTGCGGTGTGAGGCTGCCGTCGCTGCAGAATAACAGGGGGTGTGGGTGCATAGAGGGATGGCCTGGACAGCGGTGGGAGTAGAAGGGGGCCGTGAGGCCTCGGCGGCATCACAGCTGGCCACGGGCTGCAGGAGCAGGCGGCACGACCGGCGCTGCTTTGGGCGACTGGAGCAAGAAGACCAGAGGTTGAAGAAGCACTACGGCCATTGGATGGACATCGTACGGTCACTGGAGCTAGAATAATTCATATATTGACTAAAGTTGACAAAGGCCTCCGTCCCAGTCAACTTAGTAGGCCCACAAGTCAGCCTCCCACCAAGGTTGGTCCCAGCTAGCAGGGGGTATTCATTTTTTTGTGCGTAATAAGGAGGCACTTCCAGTGGGTCCGAGCTGACAGCGGGGGAACATTTTTTTCGCGAAATACGGTGGCCCGACCTATGGGTCCCAGCAGTCGGGGGGAAACGTTTTTTTCGTGAAATACTGGTGGCCCGTCCAGTGGGTCCCAGATGTCAGGTGGAGGAATAATTATTTTCCACGTAATAAGGAGGCACTTCCTTGCGGCTGCCGTGGACCCAGCTGTCAGCCTCTCCACGTACAGTACTCTTCCGATGGAAGTCGGTCATTGACCACATTGACGATGCCGCGCCGAGAGCACCACAGCGGTGGACGACAGCGAGGCCTAGGAAGGGTCGACGCGGAGCCGGGGAAGACGCGGCAGTGGAAGACCGCGCGGAGAGGAGTACGAGGGTTCACCGGTTCGGCTGCGATGTGAGGGTGCCGTCACCGCAAAATAACAGGGGGTGTGGGTGAGTAGAGGGATGCCCTGGCCAGCGGTGGGAGTAGTAGGGGGCGCTGAGGCCTGCGCGGCAGCACAGCCGGCCACGGGAGGCAGGAGTAGGCGGTCCCGCCAGCGCTGCTTTGGCGGCTGGAGCAAGAAGATCAGAGATTGAAGAAACACGACAGCCGTTGGATTGACATCCAACGGTTACGTCTGCTAGAATCATTTGTTGACGTAGTATATAATAACTAAAAAAATCTTGCATACGCGTCAACTAAACAGGCCCACAAGTCAGACCACTCCCTCTTTTTTTAATAATTTATATATAGCTCATGGCAACTTCTTATGCAATTTATTGCAGTCGTTTTTTTGGTTGGCCAGAGCCAATTTCGCATATTTCTGTGGGCTCCAAACTATTTTTAATACCGAAATGTCAAGCTAGATTTAAAGTACTTTGAAGATATATTTGAATTAGGTTAATGCCCAGTGAAATAGGAATCTGAAAATGTGAAAAAAATCAGAAATTATAAAGTAATTGCCAATTTGTCATATGTTTTTATATTTACAACCCATTTCATATTACTTTCAAGGCGTAGAAAAATAAGTAGGCCTGGATTGGGTATTCTTCAGAAAAAATAAACTGGGCTCATTTGCACAAAGAAAAAATAGCTGGGCTGGTCACATGGTGAACATAAAATATAAGCCTGGGCTAGATGGGGCCACAACCCAGTTCAAACCCTGCTCCGTCTCAACAATGCCAAACAAAAAAAATACTGCTCGAGTAGCTACATCCCGGGTGTCAGCCGATCTTGTGCCGTTCTCTTGTCTATTGACTATATACGCTCACAATGTCGTGGGTCCCAGATGTCAGGAAAACACTAGGAGGAAGCATTTTATTTTTCCATATGCTGACGTGGTGGGCCCCTACTGTCATCCTCTCCACGTACTTTTGTCGATTCCTGTTGTTTGTTGACCATGTTGAAAACGCGAGAGGGCGGCGCCGCAGCGAGCGCACCAAAGCGCGCGGAGGACGTCGGCGTTAACGATTTAGGAGACGGTGGGGCGGCGATGCGTGCACTGAGGCGCAGCCAGCCGTGGGAGGCGGAAACAGGCGACTCCGCCGGCGCTGGTTTGGTTTTGGCGGCTGGAGGAAGACATGACTGAAGAAACACGACAGACTGTAAAATCAGCAGGAGTACTTAACAACCTTAACTGAAACTAGCAGGGGCACTTAACAACCAAAGCTGAAAGCAGTATGAGTACTTATACAGGTTCAACCGTACAAAGCATGCCTCGAACAGTGCTACTTTGCCTACAGTTAACCAAGGGTGAGGCCGCCAAGCCCCAGGACAAGGCCCAGGCGCCACCCCGCGCATCCACAACCTTCTGAAAGCGGCTTCATCTCGCAACGTGGTTAATAAACAGGATATTCGCTTTAGAGCCATGGAAAAGCATGAACATAATCTTCTGTCCTATTCTCCAAGATGGACGGGCCTTCATTATGTGAGACCACCCACGAATAAGTATATTTTCGCCTCCAAGGGGAATTGAGTAGGTCGACATAAACATCATGTTGTGACCAAGCGCAAGTCTGACCCGACCATGGTCAGGCATCTGTACAGGAACAATAGAACTCGGTAGTTCCTGTTTCAAGAAGATCATAGCTGTAAAACTGTGTATAAGCAATAGTTTATGAACAACATATATAACAGAAAACAGCTCATACCATAAGTTTCTCGACATAGTTGGACCTGTTCAACGAGTGCAGCAGTGGCACACATATCCCACGTGGCCTTCCACCATTGAAACGCCCCACAAGGACCTCAAGACGATCAATAAAGTGTAGGAACATGTGGATGTTGATCCAGCCAACTTCAGTGCCATTAGTAACAACCGAGTTATTACAGAGTAACAAACGAGCAGACTGCTTAACTCCGAAAAAACCTACACATGCCACCAATTATAAGACAATATTAGTTAGAAGTAGCATCTTTGTGAGAGATTCGTTGCTACTTCTAAAGTTAAATTGTGATTAGTTAGACAGAATAGGTTGATTAAGAAGTAATCGAGGCAACAAGCAAGAACCAGATACAAAACTAACATGGATGAACAATTGGAACGACATCGGGGTGGAAGATCACAGTGAAGATGAGACCAGGTTCTGCTATTTCCATCAACATTCGTGCGCCAGCTTTCAGTCCGTAATACTTGAGAAAGTTTATCCATGTTCGGCCATAAAAAAAGCAGCGATCTTCTTGGTTCATGAACCCAACTCGGAAGCAATATCCATGGATTGTTTTCACTGTGACCATTAAACTAGTGTATTCAGTTATGGCAAGGCTGAGCATCTTGAGTACATGTGTTCTGGTAGAGCAAATAATACACTGCAGGAAAAATAATATGAGAACACAACATGTTCAAAAAAACCCACCCTCCCGGATAGAGAAGAGGATTCTAGGAACATACTGTGCGCCTTTCAAAATGCTGTGGTAGGATGTGAAGGAACAAGTGTGGCGTCTCGCCGCGGGTGCAGAAATCTGTAGGGTACTCGCACTTTGGGCAATGCAACTGAAACACACTAGATTCAGTACGAAGAAAAATGCATCAACGGCGGCGGCTGCCATCCTAGGATTACCTGTGACCAAGGGACTTGGATTTATCAGGGATGGATGAAGAATTCATACCTGGTTCTCCATGAGAAAACCTTATGCAATCGCCGAGCGGGGGTTTTCTCTGAACAAGCAGACGAGGGAGAAGGGGATTCAGGCCCAGTGAAATATTGCCGCTTCGTCCGTCCAGCTTCCTGCTAAAGCTGGAAGGGGGGGGGGTTGTGATTTGACGGCTCATTGGGTATTACTGCGGCGCTACGATCGGAGTGTGTCTACCGTGAAGTTGTGCACTCTAATTTGTGCATATGGCACGTGCGCCCCATTGCCGGTTGCCCTACATATCAGCGAAAGGAAGTAGAAAGACAGGAGTAACTAGTTACACATAAATATATTTTTTGACAGAGAGATACTCCCTCTGTAAAGAAATATACAAATCTTTTATATCACAGGCTCACCTTGCCGAGAAATATACTCCCTCTGCAACGCACGGGCATTATGGGGTTTCAGCTTTTTTATGGGGGTTCAGCTGAGAATATAATACTCAAATAGGATCACGGTTCTGGACTTTGGGCCGCAGGCCGACCCTGCATGTTTGGGGGCCCATGTGTTCTACCTCAGCGCTTTTCATATTGCAAGCGATCGGTACTGCGCTGGTTTTAGATGTTGTCGCAAGGCGAATACACAAAATTGAATAAAGCACGGCAGCTATTTGAATGAAATCGAATGACAGTTCCTAACCAGCAATCAGAGTTGCAATTCTATCAATGATATACCATGTGATAAATAATACTGCCGTACTACTTATACACACAGGACACTTGTTTCACCATGCCAGATTATTACATCAAAATCTCTCGGAGGATAGATCAGTTCGGCAGTTGCGTGCTGCTACTGAAGAATTTCAAAGTTTATTTGGACCAGCTCTCCTTGCCGAGAAAGTTTGATTTTGACATCATCCCCTACCGCAAGATATGATTTAGATTTGAACCTTGACCATCCTTTAGCATCAATCATCATGCGACCATCCTTTGTACTTACGGTATATTGAGCAGGTTCATTCACACCAAGGCTGCGCATGGTAAGAGAAACTTGGCCACGGCCGCCTGGATTGTTGAACGGCTCCCTTGTTGCTCTAGGAATTCTCTGTTTGAAAACAAGAAGACATACCCAAACAGTTAGATCAACACAGTGAATCATGTGAAACAACATGGAAAGAAAAAAGAACGAAGCACTTGGGTGGCCAATGCTTACCAAGAAGGTGGACATGTCGATTTTTGTAAGGACTCTGGTATATGAAGTGCGAACTGCAGCCCAGTCTGTTGCCGGTGCAACTGCACGGGCCGGACCAAATTCAAGTGCAAGTGTTAGTGCAGGTGCCAAAGCCGCTGGTGCTGCCGAAGATGGTTGTCCTTGTAGAGCTGGTGCCGATGTCGACGCCCGATCCTTTGGTAGATCAGACTGATCCGCTGACGCGGTCGGTGCCCAATCCTCAGCTGGATCAGACTGAGCTGCTGCCGCTGTCAGTGCTAGAGCAACTGCCGGTGCTCGATCTATGCGAGACAGCGGCGATCGTGTCTGGTCTGCTATGATCATTTTTCTAACTTGACTAGGATCGGTGACCGTGATCCAGTTTTTTTCTTCATTTCTTTTAAACGCGAGAAGGACTAGTTGTGGCGTTTTTGTTAAACCAAACTGCAGTTCATCATAGGGATTCAGATTGTACTCACACAACAGACTGATCCAATTTTTTCCAGTAATATAAGTGATGGACAGTGCCTTCGTTACTGACACGACATAAGAAGTGAAACCTGCAAAAATAACAATCGTAGAGCAAACCAAACGGTTTATTCTGTGATGAATGTCACATGGCAAAACTTGCATCATAAAATTGCAGGAAAAGAAAGAAAACATGACATTAAATCAATACGATTTAGACAGTAAATCAATAAGATTTACTTGATGTGACACAAGTGAATCCTTACCAGGAAATCACTATGTTGAAGTACTAAACAGAAGATTGATCGTCCAACTACGTGTGGCATGCAGGGGCCCTGCCTACTCCCACAAGTAGGACAGTCCAAAGGTCGTGACAAATCATATGGACCGAACATCCATGGGACTGGAAATCCTGGTGGGTGCGATAAACCCTACAATGCATACAGATATTGGAGTGTAACCATAATTGATAAACCGTCCTCACAAAAAATATGATCTGGATACTTCAAAATGTACAGACTGAATTGAGTGGACAGACATTAACATAGACCGTTCTCAGGACTAACCACACACCAAAAGCAGCAGTACTAATAAACAATATAGGGTTCACAAACACAAATCAAGTACTGAACAATAGTACTTACTACAGACAAGTAAAGTTGCACGAACTAAACTCTGCAGACTATTTCTTGCCACCGACCTATGGGATGAACCCCGCATAACTGACTAGGCCATGAACTTCATGTGAGGTGTCTACATGCACCATCACCATCTTGTCAACCTTGGAGAACCTAACAGAGTGGTCTTTCCACTCATAAACATGATGATGAAGAGAGGCTGCATCAGATTTGTTGGGAAGCTTTACAAGAACCACACCCTTCGTAATCGAAGGCACATCTAGGAAATTGTTGTGGTCAAGTACAGCCTCGAGAACACACCTGGCAACAATGCTACAGGAAAACACTAGTTCAGGACACGTGGCGACAAGGACACAACAGCTGGATAGTTCAGCAGTAGAACTCATCATCAGGTCTTCCAGTTCACACAGCATGACTTTGAGAACTTCATCTCCACCGCGGACCTGGTTCTAATTCAAACAGAACCATATTTCATTACTACCTCTGTTCAGAAATATAAGATGATTTTCGATTTTATACTCCATATATGACTACATATACGCACAAAAATGAGTGAACAAAGACACTAGAACATGTCTTCAAAGGCATGAGAGCAGAGGGATTACATGCATTATCCATAACACAAGTTACTGAGGCAAATATACCCTCTTAAAAGGTAGCATTGATGTTCATAAAGTACTCCCTCCATCCCAAAATTCTTGTCTTAGATTTGTCCAGATACGGATGTATCAAGTCACATTTTAGTATTAGATACATCCGTATCTAGACAAATCTCATACAAGAAATTTGGGACAGAGGGAGTAGTTGAAAGTAATCTATAAGAAATCAGTGTCAACCTCTCGCATGTTTTGGTCAAAAGAGGAATTTAGAACCGTGATTTGGCACACTAAAATCACATGCAAGATCACCCAGAAAGTTGTACTACCGGTACTAGTACTGCGTGTTAGATGAAAAAACATGATCAAGATCGAGAAAAAGATCGTCAACAAGAGACATTACCTGGACTTGCTTAATGAGGGATCCCGGAGAGGGGGCTTGGACAGGGCGATGACTTTGAGCTTGTTTGCGGTAGTCTCGGCGGGGTGCTTGCGCTTCTTCGTACCATGAGCCTCGACGGTTTTGGCCAGAGCCATAGACATCACGTAGGCCGGTGCTCCGGCGTCCATCCAAGAGAGGAAGCTGAGAGAGAAGAGTGAAAGGAGGAACGAGATGAGGGAGAAGCGAAGCGAGTGGGGGTTTTCTTCAAGAGAGGAAGCCGAGAGAGAAGAGTGAAATGATAGTTGCTTCATCCGTCCAACTTACTGCTGGAAAGGAGGGGGCTTTGTGATTTGACGGCTCATTGAGCATTACTGCGGCGGTTCGATCGGGGTAGTCTACCGTCACTCTACTACGGAGTAATTTAGTGCATGGCTGGTGGACCCAGGTGCTGGCTATCCCACACGTCGGCGAAAGTGAGTAATTTAGTGCATGGCTGGAGGAGGATCCGCACGGTAGAGCGTGTCCATTGTTTTTCATTCTGAAGAAAAAAAAATGATTACAGCAAGTGTTTCCACTCTTACGACGGAGGAGTGCGAAACACGGTAGCCACTTGAACATACACAGTGCTCCTACTACTAGGCATGTACAGTGGTTCATATGTCAGTACTACACAATCTTGTTGTTGTGTTGTGTGCATGTCAACTACTCCTATATGTAACATAGTACCGCTTTTTCGACTGTCCGGTCGAGAATGAATGGTGAGATCGATGTTAACAGAACTAGGTCCACAGCGCACGGAGAGTACGGTGCTACATTACTCCACAAAACATGAACCATATGAAGCACATCCTATAGTGTTAGACATGGTGTATGAAGGGTGCACGGGATGGGAGCAAAAGTTCCCTTCTCGACCCACTTTTGGGTGTTTAGCAGAGTGCATGAAGGGTGCATGAGTCCACACTAGTAGGTTGACAAAAATACACGAAGAGGAAACAACTATATTGAGATGAGAATGCAACCAAACACACCCACACGCTTTGTGCTACAGTGACGGATCTGCACCGTCTGAGTTTGGTCGAACGGTCATGTTGCGCCAAGACATGGACATGCCCATGCATAGGGCGCCTAAACACCACCGAAGTCCCTCTGCTTCTCGAGGCGCACGACGTTGGTGATGCAGGGTGCAACCGCCCGCAGAGCCCGCTCCCGGTCGACGGGAGCCAGCTCGTCAAAAACGGCGTCCAATGGCACAAATGGATTCCGGTGACGGAGCCCTAAAAGGATTCGGCCGGCAACGGCGACGGCAGCGTGCAACCCCTCCTTGTCTAGCTCAGCCCCCACCATCGTGTGGAGACGGCTCAGCTCCTCGGAGATATAGGTGAAGAAGGAGACCAGGTCAGGAAGCCGCATCTCGTTGAAGTCGACCGAGTGGTCGAACGGGTTTACCCGACGGCCAGCATCGTCGCACTGGCACGACGGTAGGCATCACGCAGCCGCAACACGTGCGTGGCAACTTGGTTCACCAAGTGGCTGAGGCGATCCTGGACCTCGTCACGATCGGCCCGCTCGCGCTCCAGCTAGCTCCCCTGACGGCCTATCGTATCTCCTGCTTTCTGCAGCAACACCGCCGATGCCTCGAGCATCTTTGTGGTGGATGCCTGCCGCTTTTGAAGCTCCATGAACTCCCACACATAACGGAGGAGCATGGCACTCCTCTCCTCCTTGAGCTCACGGAGCTCCACGTCCTTGGCCCTGAGCTCCGCATCCTTGGCATGGAGCTCCTGTGTCAGGCGCCTCACCTCGGACTTCGTGATCTGCTGCGCCGCCACGGCACCAGGTAGAAGCAATGGGGAGAGGAAGCAAAGGGGGGCGAAACGGCTGAAAGACAATGCAATCTACGGGAAGGCAGAGGGAGCCAGCCGAGGAGTGGGGAATCTTTTGGTTTTCACCATGGTAAAACACCAGTCGACGACTTCTCACATCAGGGAGCAGTGGGTTTTTACAAGCGGAGTCATCGTGACTAATTGCTACCGCGCCTACTCCCGTCAATCAAAAAATTTAAAATCCTACCGCTCCTGCTCCCGTCAATCAAAAATTTAAAATCCTGCCGCGCCCAAACACCAGAGCAACACTGCGGTGGATATTTAAATTTACCTGCCGGCAAGTAGATAAAAAAAGGGGCGAAAAAACAAATGTGGCAGCGGCCTAGCTAATCGGTCGAACTAGCCGAACTAGCTAGCCATCGTGCTTCACTGATGTACTCGGCGGGCAAGGTGGTCTTTCGTGATTTGATGACTCATTTACTTGCTTCGATGCTACGACCGAGGAGGACCTAGAAAACGCGCGGTAGGGCATCCCACGTCAGGAAGAATATATGCGTGCACCACCCGGGAGGACCCCGAAACCGTGCGGTTGTGCGACGTCTCGGCACGGAGGAAAAATGTGCGTGTAAAAATATACTGTATCAGATGTAGTACCTTTGATTTGACCTCGGGACCCAGCCAGTCGGTCGAAAACACCCCACTAGCCACACAGCTTCATCATGCAAACGTGGCACGGTTAGCTCCGTCTCCACCAACCGCAATGTCTCTTGTTCTAGGTGATTCTTCTATTTTCCAAGCTTTTTTTAGTTGTAATAACACCATGGCAAGCTAGCGCCGCTCTGCGTATGTGCCCGTGCAATGGTTAGACGAGGGAGAGAAGAGAGATTGAGATCGCAGACCTGGGACCACCCATAAGTGAGACAACGGTCATGCACGTGTTGACGAGGCACTCCCTCTACTCTACTCAACGCAAGTACTGTATAAAATCAAGTTATGGTACAAAGCCAACAACTGTTCATTTTTTCAGGCTATCGACTTACGCTTTGTAGTCCAGGTTGCCAGTTCGAATCTCGTCTTTTAGATTTGTTAGTTTTAGGTCCAAATTTGATTAATGACAAGTGGGACCCCCGTGTGTTGTTCCGATATTTCAGTGTAGGATGTTTTTTTTCACAAACACTTTGCGCGGTTAGACAAGTAATGGCATGAGTTACACGTATTTTGCAAGTTTACGAACAAAAATGACAGCGGCATAGAATATCACATCCACCCCGCAGCTTAGATACTATGGTGATACGAGTTTTTACACCGTTGGAAGTGAGATCCAATGGCTTGGGAGTAGTCTTTGTAAATTTCCAAACTCTCCAAAGTTTTTTTTGCAAATAAAACATTCAGGCCTCGTGTGTGCCGCTGCATCTTCGATCCAACGGCTCCCCAGTGCTAATATTAGGTGCTCCCCGTAGCTTAATTACCCGCTACGGTGATATGAGCATCTAGGTCGTATGATCAGTGATCAGATGGCACATGCATAGTACTTGTACTTTCTGTGCATTTCCCAAACTCTATCAGCCGTATATTGCAAAAACATTCAAACGTCCTACTGTGGGCCGTTAGATCTCAGTGAACTCGTATCACCATAGAATCTACGGTGCGGGAGCACCTCATACTCTCCCGTGCGAGAAAACATAAGGTGCTATCGCAGCTTGGATGCTACGGTGATACGAGCTTGGAGGTCGTTTGATCTGAGATCCAATGGCATCTGAGCAGTCTTTGTGCTTGTAAGCAGTGGCCGAACTCTTTTGGGGCTTTTTGCAAAAAAACCATTCGAACCACCGAGGAGGTGTTGGGTCACAAATCCAACGCCTCCGAAGAGCTTGTATCACCAAAGCATCTAAGGTGTGGTGGCACATGATATTCTTACATACAGGAGAATATGATGTCCTCCTTCATCTTAGATGCTACGGTGATACGAGCTTCGAGCTTGTTGGATATGGGATCAAAGGGCATCTAAGTAGTTTTTGTACAAATTGTGTGCAATTCTCAAACTCATCAAGGTTTCCTGCAAAAAAATTAAGACACATCATGTGAGCTGCTATATCTCAGATCTACAAGCTCCAAGCAACTCGTATCGGTATATAGCATGTAAGGTATGGGGGCACATGATATTCTCCCGGGGAGGAGGGGTGGGGGGGTGCACAACTAATCGGTGGTTGGGAGGGTGGGAACAAATATAATCTAAACAACCCTAAATAAAGCTCCACAGTTTTATCTAAGGTCGAGGGGTTGACCCCCGACAATCATAGCTCCGCCTAAACACAACATTTGCATGTACTGTAGTACTAGACTTAATATTCATGTTTCAGTTTCATGTTCATTTTAAATATTGAACCGAGGACCATGGATGTCTTACATTTTACTCCCTTCGTTCCTAAATATTAGTCTTTTTAGAGGCTTCAAATGGACTGGCACATACGGATGTATATAGACATATTTTAGAGTCTAGATTCACTCATTTTGATCCGTATGTAGTCACTTGTTGAACTCTCTAAAAAGACTAATATTTAGGAATAGAAGGAGTATTTTTGAACTCGTGTCATACATGCATGGGTTGGAAAATAGATGCACTATACTTATTGGATTGTTGTCGTGTTCGCGCGCGTGCGCATGTGTGTGTGGTCATATGCTTGATACATACAAAGTTTTCTCACCTCCATATTGTTCATCTTTTAAATTTGAATTTGCATTGGAAAACTTACTAGGGATACCATGAAATGTGAAATCCACGTTGAGATCACTATATCACAAATTCACTCTAATTCAACGGCCCGTCATAAATCAATTACCACGTTGAGATTAGTATTTGCAAGGAAAATACGGGTATTGTAATACACATAGATTCGTTCGGCAATTTAAAAGGTTCCTTTCCTATTCTCAAATGGTAGGACCCAACGGCATACCAGCCAGACCTTGGCTCGTGTTGATCCTAAAAAAAGGGCTCGTGTCCTTCGGTGGCGTGCGTGGTATGCACATTAGGCAACCCCAACCAGTCGAGCCTCAGCGTTTCAAGTCGAAATATCTGGCGGCTAGAATTCCAGCCCTAGGAAATTCCCCTCATGTCCCTGGTCCATAATGACTACCAATGAACAACGGAGGGATGTTTTAGTAACTAGACAACGTTACCTACCGTGCCGAGCACGGTTCAATTCCCTCGGTTGCCGCTCGTCAATGTCACCCGTCAACTACATTGCCTAGTACTACTACTACTACACCATGATGAGCACAAAATTGAGCCCATTTGTTCGTGCCTAGTACTTTTTTTTGTTCGTGCCTAGTACTTGAGTTAATATATCAGGCAATGCACTGGTACGGAGGGATTATCCTTTCCGGTTTATAGGGCTTATCTCAAAATTTTAGTTTTCCCATTTTGTAAGTCTCAATTTGGTTGTTCCCCATCACATGTTCAGATTTCAAGGTGCAATAAATCATTACATGCAAGTATTAAGAGAAAATTGACCAATGCATGTACTTTATGCATGCATGCATTGCAATTAATGCATTCGTAAACACAATTTTTGAGGAAAACAAGCGCATTAATTGAGTGGTTTTTTTAAACTACAACAATTGTTCCACCACTCACCATCTACCTTGGTTGGTGAGATTTTTGAATTGAGCCCTATAAACCGGAAAGGAGGTTTAACTAAGCAAAATATTTGACCAAATCCTTTCTTAAGAAATACAACAGGACAGATGTACGGCTTGAAAATTTATTGCATGATGCAGGTTATGATATTGTTTCGAATCTTGGGTCTTAAATTTCAGAAAATCCAAAAGGGAGCATAAATTCTTGAAACTGAGCATGGTCACGTGATATGGCACAAATATTACTTCGTAAGTTTTTTCTTCAATTCGAGACAAGCTGCTTATGACAAGTTGCACAAATGAAGAGCCAAGGTATTTTGGAACAAAGACCTGTCACGTTTTTTTGAGGGAAAAGACCTGTCACGTTAAGGCGAACACTTTCACTATTGAAACCGTGGGCGTTTACGTGCCGCCACGAGTCCCCGCTTCTCAACGGCAGGTGCCGTCCCAGCAAGTGTGTGAGTCGACGGGAGGCGGAGCAGACCGCTGCGCCAGCTGTCAGGAAGGCGTGCGAGCAGACCACTGTGCAGACTCACCGGGAGGCGAGCCCTTTGACCAGGCTTCGCCACCCACCGTCGTCCCAATTGCTCCCACTTTTAATGTTGTCGGCACCGCAGTTTGAAATCAACCCCGCACTACCCGGTATCGCTACAATCCTCTCTCTTCCTCTCCGATTCTCCTGTCGTCTACCTCCAACTAGCCTGACCTAAACGTACGCCATGCCGCATCACGATGGTTTGCCCTTAGTGTTCCAGTTTCATAAGGAAGACACCCAGCCGGAGTCTCAAGAACATAAGGCGCTTTGGGACGAGCTTGAACTGGCCTTGCAGGAAGACGCCGCGCCTGTCCCCACTCCCGTTCCGGCTTCCGTCGCCCCGACTGCGCCAGTGCCCATCCCCGTTGCATTGATGGGCTGGGAGCCACACATTGTCGCCGAGCTTGATGCCACGGGGTTCCACGAGTTCCCCACCGACTTTCACGCGCCCGTGCACCTGCCAGCGCATGCGCCTGCACGTGCACTAACGCGCACGCCCGTGCCAGTGCCCGTGCACCTGCCAGCGCATGCGCCTGCGCGTGCACTGACGTGCGCGCCCGTGCCGGTGCCCATGCACACGAACGTCTCCACCGTGCCGTTGACAGCGCCTGTCCCGCGCGGGTGCCAGTGCCCCCCTCAGCGTCATGGGTGGCCGCCGTCGACCGCTTCCTTGCACCAACGCCAGTCGCCTCCTCCCGCCAGTTGACTCACTCCGAAGTCTAGAACATTTTGGCCTTCCTTGAAGCTAGGCCAACGTCCAGGAGTACGCCAACAACGGTGCAAGACGCCGCCGTCGCCGGCGGTCAGTGGCCCCACGACACACAGAGCACGGCAGAGGAGCCGCTTCCCACCGCGAGACGCCGCCGCCGCCGCCGCGTAATCTAAATTTGCCATGAAAAACGTTCGGATTGCCATGCTTAAAATCTGAACGTTTATCATTTCCTTTTATTTTATATCGATCATCGTATAATTTAAAGTCGGAGTCGGACTGAACGAAATGTATGGTTTGATCGATTGGATGTTCTGCTAGAGCCGTATCAAACTAAATATAAAACGTCATCAAGCCACATGTATTCCTTGTCATCCAACAACCTAGACCGCTTCAATGTCGAGCGCTTAACACGTTTAGCGTGCAGTTAATTTCATGCCAAAAATAGTGCTAATCACATGACAACACGCAAATAATATCCTAGTATAGTTAATATCCGCATGCACTTAATATACTTCCAAATTAACGTGCATTGCACGTACACACTGACTAGTGCTACTAGTACGTGAAACTGGTGCCGTGACTTGTGAGTTGTGAATGCGTCCAGATATGGTCAACGGCAACATCGCCCGCGAGTTCTTCCTGTTTGCCCGTGCGTCTAAATGCAGAAGGGGAGGAGAGAGAGAGAGCACACATGGAACCTACCAGTAAGTGAAGGCGAATAGTACTAAAAATAATATTACATGTTATCCATTAATTAGGCTGTGGTAATATAAAAACATTATGTGAACAAAGGGGGTACAACAAACATTGCTATTCTACGTATGTTGCCTATTGACGTGCGGCTTGAAGGCCCGGTCGCATGTTCGATCCTCGTCCTTTATTTTTTAATTTGTATATGGGTCCAAATTTGTTTCATGACATGTGGGCCCCTTGGTGTGTAGTTTGTAGCACTTTAATTTGTGGGTCGAAATTTGTTCCATTCCAAGTGGACTATCGGTGTGTAGTTTTGTAGCTTATTTACAATAATTAAAGAGAACAACATAGTTTTTTCAATAATACCATGGTGCGACGTTGAAGGTGAGAAAGGACGTGCGAGAGAGCGATGACCGAGCCAGAGGGAAATCAACTAGGGGAGTTGCGTGGGTTGCAACAGCGTTTGGAGTAGTTGTGGTCCGAATGCTATGAAAATATAATCTAAACCGACCGGAATAAATGCCTACACAAATTAATCCAAGGTTGGAGTGCCCCTCGCAATGTAAATAGCTCCGGCTTTGCGAGGGATGGAGAGGTAGTAGCTTCAACGCGTGGAAAGATACGGTATGAGAAAGCGAGATCAATCGAGAGACATATAGATAGAGACACAAAGTGAGGGTGGTCCGACATTCATTGAACAAATATATATGCTCCGGAGAGATATTGTCCGATTGAGCTTTTGGTAAGGGTGAGGGCTATAAGATAGAGCTTGAGAGATGATCCAGTCACAGACGTGTAGATATATTTTGTGTGTGGGAGGAAGCAAGGTCAACCGATCACATAGGGTCGCCGTGCGATCGAAAGAGTGAGACGGGTTGGAGAGAGTGACCTAGATAGACGATGTGCGTGAGAGAGTATACAATGTGAATAGGTCGAATTGGGCTCAAACATGGTGATATATCGTTTTTGTCTGAGAAAGAGCGAGGTAAATCGAGACATACACACACACACACAGAGAGAGAGAGAGAGAGAGAGAGAGATTGAGTGAGCGTGGCCCACCATGAGGTCAAAAGAGTGGCGGCGGCTTGGATGGACTGACCTAGATAGACAATTTGCGTGAGAGAGTATAGAGTGTGTCGATCGAGGCCCGAACAGGGAGATATATCATTTGTGTGTGAAAGAAAACGAGGTTAAACGAGACTCAGATAAAGAGAGTGAGATTGAGAGAGTGTGGCGCAGAAGAAAGAGTGAGACAGTCTCGAGGGAGTGACCTAGATATACAACGTGCGTTCGTGCGCACGAGAGGTTGGGGGGCTAGATAGGCAATGCATGTATTTAGCGCGAGAGGGTGAGAGGGAGAGGGGGGAGAGAGCTCGGCATGGGGTGCAATGGCGGGTGTGTGAGGTAAATACATTTGGTAACAGGAGTGGAAAAAGGGGTTGTGTAGTTGAGAGACATAGAGATCGAAACATGGAGAGAAAGAATGAACGTGTGTTGGAAACCGATAGCTTGCTAAGGTGGTTAGGAGAGGAAGATTGACCGATACAGGAAGTATGTAGCGTTTGTGCGCGGGGGAGGGGGGGACTAAAAACAACATTTGAATGTACATAGTATGGGACTTAATATCGATGTTTCAATTCGGTGTACATTGTAAGATTTGAACCGAGGACCAGGCATACGGGTAATTATTTCGAATTCGTGCCATACTAAGTTTCAAAAAGTTGACATTGGCTCAATTTGTTGTGCTATTTTGTAGGTCATATGTTTGAATCCATCCAAAAGTTTTCTCACTACCATGGTGTTCATCATATACATATGAATTTGTATTAAAAAGTAGCGTGGATACAGTGAAATGCGAAATCCACGTTAGAATTGGAGATCGCTACGTGACACACACTCTAATTCAAATAACTAACTACGTGACACACACTCTAATTCAAATAACTAATTATGTGACACACTCTAATCCACGTTAGAGTGGGTACCGTTTCGATTTTTTTCAAATAACTCCTCATTAATTAATTTATAGTACTCCCTATGTTCACTTTTATAAGACCTTGAAGACATTTCAGAGAATGTGCAAAACAGTTCATTTTAAGTTGTCTGAAATGACTTACAAAAGTGAATGGATGGAGTATCTCGTTTCGAATGACTAATTATTGCAAGGAAAACACGGGCATGGTAATACATACAAATTCGTTTGCAAATGAAAGAAGATTCGTTTGCATTCTCAAATTTAGGCGCACCAGGCAGACCAGGGTCGTGTCGGGGTGGACGCTGCTTTGGTGCCTTAAAGGCAACAGCCCTTGGGTGACTGACATGTAGGCCAGCCACCTGTTGGGCCCACATGTCATGGGCACAAATGCAGGTGCCTTAAGGCACCGAAGCGAGTCCTGTCGGGGTGGTCGCGTGTGTTGGACGGACGCGTAGCACCCAGCCACC
>NC_041389.1:511240141-511268645 GCF_002162155.2 Triticum dicoccoides
GTTCGCGCTTCCACATTTCAGATTGAAATATCTGGCGGCCCCAATTCTAGCCCTGCAAAATTTCTCTTCTCCACCGTCCCCTTCCGCGCCCAGATTGCTCAAATCCTAATTCGCCGCTATCCCTCGAATCGCCCCTCGTCTCGTCTCTTTCCCCACCGTTCCCCACCTCTGTACCGGACGACGATGATGAAGATGACGGTCGCGCTTCACCACCGCACCAGAGCTACCTCATCTACGCCCTCGTCCGCCGCACCGGGTGGTCCACCGACAACGTCGGCCGCCGCAACCGACGTGCCTCACAGACACCGAGTTCCACCGCATCAGGTGCGCTTCACCAACGGCGTCTCCCATCTCACCGGGGCTACTTCACCGAGCACATCGTCGCACCTCCGCCCCCCGAGGTCGTTGGGGCTTCACCAACGATCTCGTCCACCGCATCGTAGCGCTCCGCTGCCACTCAAGATCTGCATCCGTGCGCGGCCAGCCAACGCCAGCGCATCACCCTCAATGGCTCTGAAGTGACCCGCACTCTAGCTAGGCGAGCATGCCCAAACGCCGGCCCGAACTAGGTATCCACACATCACTCCCTTGTGCACTGTTCCGACGATGTTTGGATATCCTTTCACTGCTCTCTTAGCTTACACGCCTATGCAACTCTGACTTTAACTCTTATTTCTTCTGGAGATATCATCTGAAACAAGCAAATCCGTTTTTTAGCGAAGCATGACGGGGCTACGGGATCTGGTACACATCCTGCACACCCGTATAACCTTGTAAGTATCTGTCCTCCGGTACAACATCAAGGTCGATTCCTCTTATTTGATCAACCATTCGCCATGTAAAAAATGCAGAGGGGGATGCAAGGAGCACAAGGCCTGCACATCCAAGCAAGTGGTAACATGGACTTGTACATGGAACATCCCAAGCGCAAGCAGAGCTGCAGCGAGCCTGTACAACGAGCTACCGTAAGTCCCTGCATTTCATTTAATTCGTACTGGCATTCGTGTATGATTTGTGTGCAGTGGCTGATCCACGAATTCAAGTTACCAGGGGTGAACATTTAACTTAAAAAATACGAAGGCACTTGCACTCCGGAAATCAACATAACTTGAGAAATGTGAAGCTACATGCACTTTGAAAACCAGCTAATGATCCAAAGTAGTTCAGATTATAAACACTAAATGATGCAAGCACCAAAAAACACAAAATGCAACATGGTGTACAAGGACTACAAACATGGTCTGTACCTGCCTGAATTATTCGTTCTCTGGCTGAAAATATCGAAGTGTAATTGCACGTATAACCAGTGCGCAAACTGCATATCAATATATCTATCCTACACAAGTATGCCAATAGTTTCAAACAACAGATTAGAAAAGTATTTATGCTATGTTGTCATGATACGGGGACTTTCTGGTAGATGGCCTCGATGTTTCCTCAAGCTATGAAAATGCACTATAATTGCTTGTCATCAATGCCTACAAATCTCTGTCTCTCTCAACATAGTAGATCATCATTAGACACTAAATCCTTCAATGAGCTTGCAAAATGATTGCATTAGATCCCTCATTAGACACTAATGTTCATCACCAGGAGCATGTAAAATGTTTGCATCAAATCCTTCCTCAGCAGTCTGTTCATTAGACACTTCAGGCTCAAGAACAACATGAGCTTGTATGTTTGCACCGGAAACTTGATTAGATACATCAGATTCAGTCAGTTCAGTATTGATTGGGGGAGTTATAAAATAAGTAGAAATTGGTTTCATTTTCTCATAGATTCCCTACATACAAGCAGTTTTACAACACCGTTAGGTTTAACTATTGGCCAGAAATTGAAGAGTTGAATTAGATATAATCAGGGATGTGATGTACCTGCTCATTGCGCATGCTACTCTTGCAAGCTGCGACTGTCCGTTTGCGCAAGCTCGATGCCATGCCCATGCTGCCGCCGCTGCCTTCCACGCAGGCTACACCTAGGGTTGGATCTTCACTTCTTGTCCTTCCGTTCGCTTGAAGACCGGCGACCGCCCTCCAATGAGGGCGCGAGGAAGTGCTGTGTCGGTCTATCCAGCGGCGTCTAGGTTAGGAGCAAACTAGACTGGAGGCTGGAGCGAATAATTGGGATTTTCCTACTGTCGATCGATATGGGAGGCGCTCGTTTGGGCCGCGAGCCTGCTATAGGGCCTGCCTTGCACTTATGTTATTAGCCCATCCAAATTGAAACATTTTTCTTCATTTTTTACATTGCCTGCTCGTGCGTTGGGACGAACAAAACTAGCGTGGGCCAACTTGGACGACTCAAACTAGGTGCACACTTTCCAGCCACCTGAGGCAGCCGCCCATACCAGCCCCTATGGTGGCGTCGCCCCTTTTTGGGTGTATTATTGGATAGTGAAAAATATTCCAGTGGCGCTTTTGGTTTACCCACAGAATGGTTGAATTGCTTGTTTCTATGAACTGAGTTCGCCAATAATGTGAAGGATGCCAGTCTTTTCGTCCTATTGTAGATTGCTTAGATCTCGATATGCCAAAAGTAATCACATGAAATATACAGTAAAAGCCAGTGTGATGTGTTTGGCTACAACTAGTCTGACTACACGTCCTCATATAACATATCAAGGACGCACCATCTTACCAGATTAACCATTTGACTTACCCATGCAGTGTGGGAAGAAAGAAGTATTGGGACTGCGTATCCAAGCAATTGATGCCATGGACTCCTTTGTACAACCTTGTAAGCGAAAAAGAAGTTGCAGTGTGCCTGTACAAAGAACTAGCGTAAGTTCAGTTACCTGCTTCTCGGAATTTTAGTTAGCCACTTATTGCAAAATTGTCCAATTACGTTGCTTGGCTTAATTTAGTTTGCTACTGATTACATAATGGCACAGCCTGTTAATCATATTGTAGACTGCGCCTATCTATGTGTTTGATACTTATTGTTAAGAATTACCTGTTTGCCTTAACTTAAATATCTACTTGTTTGTTTAACTGTTTTGCTGCTGCAACAGCGGCTTACAATGATGTTAATAACTACTCCCTCCGTCCCATAATATAGGACGTTTTTTGACACTAGCATAGTGTTAAAAAACGTCTTACATTATGGGACGGAGGGAGTACTTTTCAGCATCCAATTGAAACTCTTTAATTTCTTGTTTGTTTAACTGGTTTGCTGTTATAACTCCCAGTTGAGATGTTTTGCTAACTTCAACTTTTCTGAATCCAATCGGAACTTTAATGGCAAAACAGGTTAGCCCAAGATCAAAGAGCGAGGTCCCCATGGACGTTGCATCATCCCACAGCAGTGGCACCGGCCCAATCGTGCATTATGAATTGCCAACTGCTGATGCTCTAGAGGCTAAACTAGTGGTAGAAAGAGATTCTGCTTCTGCACTTAGAGATGAAGTTGACATGTTGAGGAAGCAAACAGCACAATCACAAGCAGTACTCAAGACAACCATTAAATATTTGGTGGATTTCAAAACGAAGCAAGCCGAGACTGACCAGATTGTTAAGGTCCTGAAGGAAAAAAGGAAATTAAATTCCTACTTGGTAAATCATAGGTGAAATGTTCTTTCCATAGTTGAATAACCTTTGTGTTGTCTGTTCATGTAATCAATCAAACCATTTGTTTTAGAGATCATGTAATATTTTTTTTGTTTTTTGGTTTGTAATTTTATTTGAGCACAAGTCTGTATTAATTGATAAGACTCGGAGACATTTCATTTGGATTGCTATGCCAGACCTAGAAATATGCCAATCGGGCTGAATGTGCATTCAACAATAGTAGTAGTATAGATGGACCGTGGCATGCATCGGAAAGGGCCAAGATGCTGGCTAAAAAAGGATGTTGTTGTAGCCAAAAAAAAGTACAACGGCCTGGCTTATGTATGTTAGTTGATTTTATTGATCCATATACTCTATAAGTGTTTATATGTCTGTTAGTTCTGTACATTCTGGGTTGATTGACTCGGTATTTGAATCTTGATACATCGCTTGTGTACATATCTAAATGGGAGTACACATTATGCTGCGTGTGACATTTGAGTTGGACATGAAGTGTTCCAAATATTCGTATTCACCTTAAACTGGATACTAGTTTCTGAATTTGAGTATCGGCATTTGTAAACCATATTCATATATGACAGTGGAATACATCTTTGTCATCCTTTTGAAGATATATAAAAACACATAGAACAATTTATAAAGATTCATATAGGAATACAAAATGGATTCGAATTTAGTTGCCAGGGTAAACATGGATGCTTATTGTCCCAAAATTCGAAAGAAGCTGCAAAATGTCCACTCCCACGTCGGCTGCCTGAAGCCAAGTGTTTGGGATATGGAAATTACTGTCTACCCATTACACGGACAATCTGTTGGCCCGATTTCCACTGCTCTAAATAGGGGTAGGTTAGTAACTCCAATTAGACGTGACACGACCGCCTCTGAGCCCATTCCGACACGGTGGGCATCAAACATGGGCGGCAAAACACATTTGATTCAAGCTCATCCGAAAGACCTCTGTTTCTCCCTCCATTCCCCATTCATACACGGTGGGCGGCATAACAAACTTGACTCGACCGAAATCGATGTAGGCAAATATTTTCAATAGGGGCAGGTTTTTAACTTCACTCAGACGTGACACAACCGCCCTACCTGTCAGCCCCGTTCATACACCGTGGGCGCCAACCACCCTCTCCTCGCCCGAAATCGCTCTGGGCAAATATTGGCGAGATGCGATATTACCGTCCTATCCCGAACCGACGAGACATCCAAATTTTAAACAGGGGCTAAGTTCGTAACTTTCCCATATTTCAGACAGGCGCGTCCCAAAAACATGGTTCCCCGTACATCTCCCTCCATTTTCCCATTCATACACCGTCCGCGCTAGAGCACCCCATCCCCACACCAGCCTCCATCCACCAACCCATCCATCGCCGCCGTCCTCCACCACATCCATCGCCACCGTCCTCCACCATGCCAGAGCGCCTACCAAGACCGCGTCGTCCACTGCTAGAGATGGACGTTTCTCATCCACGGCGACGGACCAATAGCCTTGCATCGCGTCCTCTCGCTTCATCGGCGCCGTCGTCCTCTTTGCCGGGGCCACTCACACAACCTTCTCTTCCATCGCAATGGGACTTATCCCCCGATGCACCCGTCTACTGTCACAGATCTGCTTCAACACCACCGACAGCCATCGCACCCCCGATGCCTACACGGTGCCGCAAGAGAGGTGGTACTTCATATCTCCTCAACTTTTTGATCTCAACCAGAAAATAGATCTTAACTTGGTTACTCTACTTTCTTTTCAGCTCTTAGAATTTAGTTCTTAGTTTGAAGCAAACAATGGATGCTAAATATCATTTCTCCGGTTTGCAGCTTCAAATCTGCCATGGCACAGCCATAATACGGTTTAATTGATCATGCTTAGGGTTTAATTGATCATGTTGGTTCCGTGGTGGTTTCTTTAATAGAAATCGGAGGGGAAACCCTCTTTTGCTAAAAAAATATATGCTTAGAGTTTCCCCCTTTTATGATCACTATACGATCATAATACATGCTTCGTGTCATAATAACACTGCTCCACGCATCAAGCTAAACAAGCTTAGATGTTCAAATACGAATCTGATATTATTAAAACAAAGTTGTTTAATTGGTCAGCTAAATGTTCCTAAATTAGTTTCAAAAATGCATGTTCGCCGCTCGGGTGTGTATCTCTATAGGTTGCCCACGGTGGGCCGGCCCACCCTGGGATTTTGGGTCGTCCCAGGCCCCGATTCCCCTCTGTTCTGGTGCGCGCTTCTGATCTCTACTCGCCCCCAGCCGCCTGCCTCGCCGGCGACTTGTCGTCCCCGGACGACATGACTCTAGGAGGAGACGCCGGACTAATAGGAGGCCAGGAGCCGCTCGCCCAACAGCATCACCGCTGCCCGGGCGCGCCGCCGTGCCTACCTTCCCAGTCCATTCAGGGCTGAGGCGTGCAGCACCCACCAAGCCAACCCGATTTATCCTGAGATACGTCCTCAACACTCAGTAGCCACTTCTCATCACCCATTTTCTAATTGATTCATTACTCATTAGGCAGGACTGTCATTAGGGTTTGTTGTGTGCTCAGTGCTACCTACACTTAATGGTTCAGATGTATTTCGGTAATCTTTAGTACCTCTAAAGTTCACAGGGTTTTCGAAATTCCGGCCCTCGGAACAGAAACTAGTCATTTTGGATTGTTGGTCGTAGTGACATTGACCCAGATTACGACTGCAAGCCAGGTTTGTTGACAATTTTACTTGTCTTTCTTACTCATTCGATATAATATCGAATTATTCACGTCGATTAGTTGAAAACAATAAGTGCTAGACAAACTTCTTCATTCAGATTTTGGACGGTCTCTTACTGCAGTTACAATTCTGCATACTTGTCCTAATAAGATCACAAGTAAATGATTGATTCACTACATCTATGCTTGCCTTGTCATATTTGTTGTCAATATTCTTTTAGGGTGGACCACCCTGTTTCTAAATACTGGAACCGTAGACCTGAGTGAATAGTATTTCTCTATGTGATCTCTTCCATCATGTGTGGGTAACGAACACTGCATTGTATAGATAGAAAGAAAGTGTCATTTCCAGCTTTTACATAGGTTTCGATCTTTTACATGGAATACAATCTGCCTACTTGCTTTGTGTCGCACTACCAACACTCCACCCTTGAAGCTAAACATTACGCCACTCATAATTGCTTAGTTTATTTGTTCAAATACGAATTTCATATGATTCTAATGTTCCTACTTCAGTTTTGAAATGTGTGCCTGCCTGTTATAGAGACATAAGGGGTTTGTATTTCTGTGTGTGGTCTGGTCAGCACGGTTGGGGAGGTGAACTTTGCATATGCAGGGGTTTATAGAGAGACACTCTCCAAGTTGAATCCGCAATGCATTCCATAGATAATCTGACTACTTTTTATGTTTTCATGAATCTCAGATTTTGAAGAGCATCATAATGATTATGAGCTTGCGTGCATGAAAAGAATAAAGCAGAACAATGCCATGGCTGTCAAACTTGGCATTAAGGGACTGAAATCAAGTCTGGATGCAATGCAATGCAAACGCTCTCCACCTACAGATTCATGCTCAGAATATGATCCTAACAGTGATTCTGAGCTAGAGGGAGACCTAAGTCAATGCAGCTCCCTAGTGGAGGAGTCAGAGGAAGATGCCCTATCTTATTCACCCATCAAGGTACTTGTTCTAACTTTCCAAGGTTACATTGCTCGCACATATCTTGCAACTGATGCTTTGCATTGCTTCTACTTTGTTGAACTGCCATTAGCTTAGTTTACACATCGTATATGAGAATACGCCCTGCCTATCCATTTTCAGTACATATTCCATCTGTCATCATACCATATTTATCCATTCAAATGCTGTTCTTGTGTATCAGACGTTCAAAAGGAAGAGGGCGATTGCTGATCGTGGAGGAGCACAAGCAAAGTATTTGGAAAAGGTAGTGGCACCTGATAAATCAAATAGCCCATTAGGTGTAGTTGCAATATCACCTGACCCACAAAATACCCCAACTCTAGTAGACTCTAGCCCTACTACACTGGTCATTTCTGATGCCCCAACTCAGCAGACCCCAACTGCAGCAAACAGTATGATTATGCCAGTTGACATAGCACCAGCTATACGACGCAAAACCCCCATTCCAGCAAAGAGTACACCAAATCCAGTTGCCAAATCCCTTTTCGAACCAGAGAGTGCCCCAATTGCAGCAAATAGGACCCTTGTTCCATTTCTTCCCAGTTTAGAAGACGAAGCTTATGTTGTTGTCAGGAACTTTGTGCGCATCTTTCCTTCATGGAAAGATTATACCGCAGACACAGAACAATTTCCAGTCTTCCTCCGCAACTTACGCGTAAGTAATGTACTAATGTTATTCATGGTCATTACTGCATATGTTTCTGCTGACAGAAGACACAAGATTTCATTCTTTTAAATAGGCAAGGAGCAAACTGGATTGTGATGCCGAGCAAGAGTTGGTTGCGCTTTTCAAGCACTCGTTGATGAAGTATCGTTCCTACCTGAGGCAAGCGCACTTCGATGGCAAGCCTCTGAACAAAATTTCTGTAAAGTCTCCGGTGCTACATTTATCCGACGGTGACTGGAATAATCTTGTTACACATTCGTCTCGGCTCCAGTGTAAGGTACTGTCTATGATATCACATCACAATTTGAACTACATTTCTGCATTTTCCTTAATGTCTCACTTGTACGAAAACTGTTAGCAGAAGAACATTCGTTCTCAAGGGACCACAGAATCTCGCAACTATACTGCACACTGCATGGCTCTCGTGAGTACCTCTTACCCTGTATGACCATACTTACTTTCATAGCTGTTTGATTATGTAGCATCACTGCACATGTTAGCCTCGTAATCGCCCATTTGGTGGACATTATAAGATCCGTATGGACTCTTACACAAATTTAGAATCAACCCAATGCTTTTGAAGAGGTTTAGCTCTGCAGTCCTCTTGTAAGGACTGAACGTGGTCTATCACTGTACTTACATTAACAACTACTCCCTCCGTCCTATAATATAAGAATGTTTTGTACAGTACACTAATGTTCAGAACACTCTTGTATTATGGGAAGAGGGATTGCTTCATTTTGTAGCATTCTGCATCTTATCTCCCTCGCCCACCATTTACTAAAAAAGATCGGATCTATATTTAATCTTACCTACAAGTAGAATACACAGACAATGCTAGTGCAGAAGTGTAGCGCATTGCTCTTGTCAGTACATTTTGTCCTGTAATGCTTGTACTTCCAGGGATTGGTAGTTGATTATGTAGCATCAATCTGCATCTTATATTCATTATCCTCTATCCCTTCCAGTATTATCATATCTATAATTACTCTCTACAAAATGTAGAGTACAGGCAATCCTTATGAAGAAGATTCTGTGCTAAAATTCTTGAGTTATCCTTCCCTTGACATGGAGAAGGGCATTATAAAGCCGGTGTTAACTGTTAATGTAAGTCAGTCCTTCTAAAGCCTTTATCCTCAACTGCTGTTTAATTTGCTCATACTCCCTATCGTTTACTGCTGTTTAGTTTGCTGTTTCTACCAAAATGCATGTTCGTAAGAACCGTAAGTTCTAAGTTTTACTTGTAAAACCAAATTTCTTATTCATACCATGCACATTACTTAATACTCTCTATATGTATGCTTGGTTTTGTGGATCTATAATCCAGTGTGTGGTAAAGCAGCCCATGTTTGCACCTTGTCATCTCCTGTTTTATCTTACTGATGTGGCTGATGATATGAACAACATGCCATGCACATTATCCAAAATAGATACAATGATTTTCTTTGCCCTTCATCTATGCTTGTTATGTTGACATGGTAATCCAGTAGTGTGGTGAAGCTCCCCGCATTATGCACAATGCCAAATTATGCTATTGATATTTTGAACTTACTCTTTATTTTCTAATTTGAAATTGGATAGAATTGACAGAACAATTATCATCTTTGTTTATACATGTGCAAAACCTGTCATCTCTCTGCTTTGTTTCAGGGTGATATGCCTGATGGCATTCACAAGTCTGCTGAAGGCTGTGAGACAAACCCAACATATATTGCAGCAAAGAAGGCAAAACATCTTGAAGATAGCGAGACAACCCCAAAGTCTTATCTTGATGCAGTGTTCAAGTTACTTGAGACTAACAGTCAGACAAGCTCACAGAATTCATTGTCTGAATCAGTTCGACTTCTTCAGTCCCAAGTTCTAGCAGAAAGGCATTCTGCAACTCAACTTCGACTTGAAGTACTATCTCTAAGAAAGATCACGGAGAACACCAATGAGAACCTCATCGCTAAACAGCTACACCTGGAAGCTATGACCGACATGCTAGGCCGGTCTCACAGCCTTGCTCGGTAGCTTGCGCAGCAGTTGGCCCGCAAGGCTAACCTTTCTTGAACTGTCTTGGAAGTGGTCTCGGTTCAGTATTATTTTGTTACGCTGCAATGGTGCCCAGTTTTTGTAATCTGCTTCTTCGTTGCGCTTTATGATCACTGGTGGTGAACTTCGATGCCCAGTGGATGTAATATACCTTAAATCCTTTATTGTATAGTGTAGGTTTATTCTTAGTTACTATGCCTTATTTATTGTGTAGAGTAGGTTTGTTCTTAATTCCTACTAGTTACTGCCATCATTCGCTATCTGGAAAAAAATTCAGATGTAGTCGAACGGGCCGAAACATTCGATAACAGGCCAGGTTTTTAGCGGGCCACAATCGGGCCGGCCTGCGTATTTCTTGGGCCCGAATGATTGGGGCCTTCACACATTGCGCCAGGCCCAAACTTACACCGGCCTATATTTTAGTTGGGCCTTTTGTCGACCCAGCGCTTAGTTCGGCCCAGGTAGCATTGGGCCATTAATAGGCTGAATATTGTACTGGCCTGTTACGACCGAGATGAAACCACGGGCCTTTAGCAGGCCAAAATGCATGTTGGGCCTTAGTTTTCACTAGTCATCGACGGGCCTTCAGCAGGCCGAAATGTAGACCGGGTCGTTATGGGCCCAGTTAGCTCATGGGCTGTTAGCAGGCCGAAACATATCTCGGGCCTTAGTTGGCCCACTGGTATCATGGGCCTTTAAGAGGCCGAAAGCTTAGTACAGGGATCAACGGGCCGAATTACGCGATAGGCCTTTAACAGGCCCAAAGTCACGTTGGGCTTAACTGTTGCCACCTTTAGCACGGGCCGTTAGTGGGCCCAATGTCCTGTTGGACCATATATGGCCCATGGGTTGCACGGGCCATTCCCAGGCTGAAAGTCACACCGCGCTGAAATGGGCCCATGTCTATATCAGGCCTCTAACAGGCCGAAAGTCACTGGGCTGTAGTTGGGCCCGAATATTCGGTGAACAATTAACGGGCCAGATCTGGCTTCGGGCCGCAAATGGGCCCAAATATTGGGCGAATAATTAACGGGCCAGATCTGGCTTCGGGCCGTAAAGGGCCCAAATATTGGGCGAACAATTAACGGGCCAGATCTGGTTTCGGGCTGTAAATGGGCCTTTATTAAGCATGTCGTTATTGGGCTGGCCCACTAGTACCTGATTACGTTCTACGGGCCTTTGACTGGGCCGGCCTTTTTAACCTATATGGGCCTCTATTGGGCCCAGCCACGTGTCAACGTACCATAGGCATGTCTCCTCCAATGGACGGGCGACATCTGGCCCACTAACGAGCTGACAGGTGTTCCCTTCGGCCAATCAGAATTTTACACGTGGAAATTTCCCATTGGTCGGGGCTGTTAACGGGTTATCGGATCCAAAACCCGACCCGATAGCTTAACGGCGTTCCGTTACGGTGGATGCCACGTGTCGGTCACCCTTGATGAAAGCACTTCTGTGACGTGCGATTTATCATCATGGAAGTGGAAACTTCCGTGATGATAATTTTGGTAATGTCATGGAACACTTCTACGACAGCACAGGTATGACTATCTTGATTCTGTCATAAATTTTTCATGGATGTACATGCATGACAAAAAATGCGACCTACTGTGACAAACACGTATCATCACGGAAGTGTATTTTTTTTGTAGTGTGTGTCGTACTCTTTAGGGAGTTCGACCTCTGTCCATTTGGCGACGAAAGTCAGTCAGTACTTGAGATTTAATGGCCCGCCGCGGTTTGTATGTAATGTCGAATGGGAGGAGCTCAATGGCCCATTTGGCAATCCAGCCCGTGGTGTCGCGGTTATTTATTATGTCATTGAGTGGTACCTCAGAGGCCACCGTTATGGAGCATTCTTGAAAGTAGTGCCATAGCTTCCGGGGTGCCATGAAGACCGCGTATGCTATTTTTTGGTAATATGGGTACTTGCATTTACACGGTGTGAGGACAGTGGATACGTAGTATACCGGCTTCTGAAGCGGGAATTTGTGTCCGTCCACCTCTCATTCGATGACGAGCACCGCACTCACGACTTGGTGTGTAGCATATATGTATAATAACATGGGTTCACCGACATTTGGCACGGCCAGGATTGGGTTGCTTGCTAGAAGAGCCTTTATTTCTTCCAATCCGGATGTTGCCGCGTCCATACACTCGAAGTGATCGGTGCATCAGAGAAGGTCACAGAGTGGCAATGCCTTTTCTCCTAGTTTGGAGATAAAGCGGCTTAAAGCTGCCATGCATCCGAATAATTTTTGGACTTGTTTAAGGTCTGTTGGCGTAGCCAACAGTGACAAAGCTCGGATTTTAGCTAGGTTTGCCTCAATTCCTCTATTGGAAACGATGAATCCCAGAAGCTTTCCAGCGGGAATGCCGAAAACACACTTTTCCGTATTGAGCTTGATATCATATGTTCGGAGGTTGTGAGACGCAGATTGTCTATTAAGCACTCGACGTGCCTAGTTTTGATGACTACGTCATCCACGTATGCTTCAACTGTCTTGGCGATTTGTTTCTCCAGGCATGTTTGAATCATGCGTTGATAGGTGGCACCGGCGTTTTTGATCCCGAAAGGCATGGTGTTGAAGCAGAAAGGCCCATATGGGGTGATAAATGCCATTGCGGCCTGATCGGACTCCTTCATCTTGATTTGATGGTATACAGATTATGCATTGAGGAAACATAGTGAGTCGTGTCCTGCGGTAGCATCGATAATCTGATCGATGCGGGGGAGGGGAAAGGGATCCTTAGGTCAAGCCTTGTTAAGGTATTTGAAATCGACACATAGGCGCCATGATTTATCCTTCTTTGGTACCATTATCAGATTTGCTAGCCAGTCCGGGTGTTTTATCTCTCTCATGAATCCGGCCTCGAGTAACTTGGCTAGCTCCTCTTCCATGGCTTGTAGTTTAGGTTTGGAGAAGCGCCGTAATGTTTGCTTGACCGGCTTATATCCCGTCAGTATGTTTAGGCTGTGTTCGGCCAGCCTGCGTGGGATCCCTAGCATATCAGAAGGGTGCCAGGCGAATATGTCCCAGTTTTCACGTAGGAACGCCCATAGTGCGGCGTCAACCGTGGGGTCCAGCTGTGCCTCGATGGATGCTGTCTTCGTGGAATCCGTTGGGTGGACCTAGAATTTGACTATTTCGTCTGCTCGTTTAAAGGAGGTGGATTTGGATCGCTTATCGAGGATCATGTCGTCCCTATCCACCGTGGAGCGCAACGCGGTTAATTCTTCGGCCACGAGGGCTTCAGACAATGCCTCGAGGGCCAAGGCGGCGGTTTTGTTTTCGGCGCGGAGTGTTATGTCCTTATCATTGGAAAGAGTGATGATTCCATTGGGCCCGGGCATCTTGAGCTTCATGTACCCGTAATGGGGTATAGCTTGGAAGTTTGCAAATGCATCCCCCCCTAAAAGGGCGTGATATCCACTGTTAAAAGGGGCCACTTGGAAGGTTATCTCTTCGGACCGATAATTCTCTGGCGTTCTGAATACCACATCGAGTGTGATTTTTCCCGCACATCGCGCCTCCCGACTGGGAATAATTCCTCGAAAGGTCGTGCTGCTTTGCTCAATTCGGCTCCTGTCTATTTCCATTTTGTTGAGAGTTTCCTCATAAATGAGGTTTAGTCCACTGCCATCGTCCATGAGCACTTTGGTAAGCCGAAAGCCGTCCACAATTGGACTGAGGACCAATGCAACTAGTGCCCGGATTGTTCTGAATTTTGGTTCGTCACTGGCATTGAAAGTTATGGTCATGTCATTCTAGGGGTTTATTGCCGCAACTTGGCAGACTTCAGCGAGGCCGCAGAGTGCCCTTTTGCGCCTATTGTTTGAGGCGAAAGTCCCGAAGACTGTCAATACCATAGGGTTATTGTCTTCCGTGTGATGTTGCTCTGCGGTATTTTTGGTGAGGAGATCCTTGCCGCTCTTGGCCACCTGCCGGAGTATCCAACATGCTCGAAGGCTATGGGTTGGTACGGTATCTGGTGTTGTGTGTATTTTGCATGGCCTATTGAGCCATCCCTCCAGAACGGTTCCGTGTCCCGTAACGGGCTTTGATTTTTTTGTTATTGGATCAGGCGACCGACGAGGGTGCATCTTTTTTGTCCAGACGAGGGGTTTAGTGGAAACCGGTGGCTCCCAAGAGGCTGCCTGAGTTTTCCAGGCGCTTTCCGTTGCACAGTGCTTCTGTACTATTGTTTCCAAGTTAACGAAGTGTGATACGTGACAGAGGTTTTGATTGCATTGAGGATTCCCTCGTCCGTGCAATTTTTACACAATAATGAAATTGCGTCTTCATCGCGGTAGTCTTTGATCTTGTCCTTGACAAGGAGGAATCTGGCCCAAAAGTGATGACCGTTTCCTGGGACTGTTGTCTGAGGTGGGTAAGATCGCTTGTATCTGGGTGGGCAGGTGGATTTACGTCCGAAACCTAACCCAATCTGAGATCAGGAGTTTGAGAAATTTCCGAGCTTAGCAGCTCGGGCTCCAGAATATCAACCAATTTTTCAGTCCCACAGTCCAACTCTAGGTTCGGAATACGAGGCCTGTCCGCCCATGGGCAGGTATCCGGCTCTGTGAGCCTGGAAATACGAACATAGTTCATCCTCAATTTAGAGGAAGAGTTGTCGCATTGTTCCTCCACTACCGCTATCTGATGGGTGATCGGCGGAGATTCAATTTCTCTCTGATCGGGTTTAAGCCCAATCCGGTCATAGTCCGTAGTGACTCCCAAGGCGGTAATGCGATCCAGGAGTTTTCTTAAAGACGACAACTCCGTTGGATCCATCTGCTCAGAGTATTCTAAGCTAACGCGGAGGCGATTTTCGATGACCCGAGAAGTCATCGTCGGCCCGACGGCCGAACGGGCGGCCATGGTAAAGCCGCCCAGTCGGAGGGTTTGGCCTGAGGCCAGGGCTCCCCCGGAGGTGATATTATCCTTGATAACAAGGCGAGCCATCAAGCCTATCTTCGACGTCACAACGGAACTCTCAATGAAAGCACCAATGTCGGTGTCAAAACTGGCGGATCTCGGGTAGGGGGTCCCGAACTGTGCGTCTTAGGCTAATGGTAACAGGAGGCGGGGGACACAATGTTTACCCAGCTTTGGGCCCTCTCTATGGAGGTAATACCCTACTTCCTGCTTGATTGATCTTGATGAATATGAGTATTACAAGAGTTGATCTACCACGAGATCGTAATGGCTAAACCCTAGAAGTCTAGCCTATGAGATTATGATTGTTGTCCTACGGACTAAACCCTCCGGTTTATATAGACACCGGAGGGGGCTAGGGTTACACAAAGTCGGTCACAGAGAAAGGAATCTACATATCCGAATTGCCAAGCTTGCCTTCCACGCAAAGGAGAGTCCCATCCAGACACGAGGAGAAGTCTTCTGTCTTGTATCTTCATAGCCCAACAGTCCGGCACATGTACATAGTTCCACTGCCCGAGGACCCCCTAATCTAGGAATCCCTCACACATTATCTTGGTGGCATGACATTACATCAAGCAAAGTTTCATGTTTTTTGGATCAATTTTTAATTTTTTGGAATGAAAATGCCATGGCACTCCATGCATGTGTCCATGCCGTGAGACCAATATGCTTGAAAATTCCTTCTAATTTATTGCACATGGAATTAACTCGCACACAAGTACACAAACATTATTTCTCAAACCGTTATGGTTAGCCGTTGCATGTACATCTAGTTCAAATTTGAATTACGCTCATTAAATGGCTAGAAAGTCACTTAAATGTCTTCAAAAGGTCGAATGAGACCCCTGGAATTTTCCAAATTTTCACATGACATTAGTATCAGTGCACATTGCACATAAAAAAATTTGAAGGCCGTAAGAGGAAGCTATCTGCCATTCGTCATCAAACATGCATTGTTCCCTCTCAGAACCACGAGCCTTCTAGTGAGTTGCTCCGGTTTGTGAGGGGTGTGTGTCCAAACTTTCGTCAAACAGGCCAATTTTTGTACCACATCATCTTGGTGGTATACATTACATCAAGCAAGGTTTCATGTTTAAATTTTTGGAATTTAAAAGACATGGCACTCCATGCTTAATTGTGTCATAGACGTTAGACCAATATGTTTCAAAATTCCTTCCAATTTACTACAGGTGGAATTAAATCGCACACAAGTACACAAAATATGACTTTTCAAACCGTTTGGTTAGCTACTGCATGCACATGTAGTTCAAATTTCAATTATGGTCATTAAATGGCTAGAAAATCACTTAAATGTCTTAAAAGGTCAAATGACCCCTGAAAATTTTCAAAATTTGACATGATAGTTGTATTAGTACTACAAATTTTCTCGTACATTTAAAACACCACCCATTTCCACTTTACTCCAAATTCGTCTTTCACAGCTAATAAAAAATATCTACAACATCACACACAGTTGTTTTGTAGAATCATTTGTGATGAAAAATTCTGGGTCTAATTTAAATATTCCTCCTTAAGCCTCGCCGGCTCGTCTTCTCTAGTCCCGGCAACCCCTGAATCCACAAATCCCGATCCCCATTCCCCCCCCCTTTCTTGCAAAGATGACACTGTGGAAACGCTTCATGAAGGCCCATATGATGGCCACGTCCCCTCCCGGCCGAGCACCGCCGCCTGCACTGGGAGCGTGGCCGCCTAGGCCGAGAGTGCCGGCACATCCGCATTGAGCACGACCGCTTTCGCCGAGAGGGCGTCTGTGGCAGCCGACATGGCAGCTGCAGCAGCCGAGACGGCTGCAACTATTGCTGCGACGGCGACTACAAATGCCGAGAGCGCTCGAGCTGTTGTCTGTGCCGTCAATGCCGCCCTGGCCCGGGTCGAGACCATCCACGCCAAGATATTCCACGCCACCTCGGAATCCAGCATGCAACCCACGTCCGAAAAGGCGGTGGTGGTCATGGGGCACCTGCTTCCTCATGAGGTCGTCGAGTGGGAGCTGGAGATGCAGGAGGCAGCGGAGATCGAGGAGCGCCGGGAGGAGTTGTGCATGGCCCAGGTCGAGGTAGAGAAGAGTCTGTCCATCGAGGAATCGGCGGTGGAGTACCAATGCGAGCTCTGGCGCAACCACTACTACAAGCACTACACCCTTGAGGGCGGTGCCGAGGAGGAGGACAAGGATGAGGACGAGGACGCGGTCGACTTCAGCAGGGTGGACGCGGAGTCCACCAACGGCGACATGTCGCCAGAACAAGTCATCAACGTCTCACCTCACACCGGCGATGCATAGCCGATGCAGCGGCGAATTTGTTAAAATTATTCATACTTAGGCTTTGTTTTTAATGCTGGTCATTTGTTAGAGCAATGTTTAGGTGAACTGTCTTTGTTTAATTACTAAAATTGCTCGATTCAATAAGTCTGGTCTGTGTGTTGTACGCTCTTTTGTGTGCCCAAATTAGCAAGCGATGTTAAATTATGCAATGAGGTACGCGGGGAAATTTACACCAAAATTTCAATTATCAAACTCATCCCATGCACGTTAAGCAGAAGAATTGTTTGCTAGGCACACTATCGTTCGAAGTGACTGGTGTCCAGCGGCACCGCGCGCAAAGTTTCCCTCCACATTTCAAATTTTTGGCCTACCGCCGAAATATCTACCCTCCCCCCTCCCCATCCCCTTTTCTCCCCGACCACAAGTCACATTTCCCCGGTTTCCCCCTTCCTTCCTTCCTAAGCTATAGCTGCTTCCTTGCTTGCTTCCTCACTCTCGCCGTGTCGCATCCTACTACTGGGGTCGCCATGGTCTTCTTCAAAGACCTCTCCAGCGGTTCCTCCTCCGACGACTCCTTCACCACCCGGGTATGCCTCTCTTCTCTCTCTTGGGCTATGACTTGGAATGAAGGCTTTTTACCCGCGGTCGATTTGAGTCATTTCTTCCTCTTATAGTTCCCTAGGACCATCAGTTGCAACGAATGGAGAGGGGTGGCTGAAGATATGTCTGCTCGTTGTCACCATCAATCTCCATGTGTGAAGCTAGTTGCATTTGAATCTGTGGACAGTGGGAGGAAGTTTCTGGCATGTGTAGAGAAGGTTAGACCCTCTTTCGTCGTTACAAATCATTTGTTAGATGTGATTCAGACATTGTCACTGTCCCAACCCATTCATACCACACCTTCAACCAAACGCATCCTAAGACAGTGTCACAGTTTGTACCTAGTATCTAAAAATGTTGCCATCTCATCAGCGGTGCCATTAGAAAATTATTTGGCACCGCTTCAGCAGTTTGTGGAGCCAACTTGTCCACACATCCGAGCAGCCAAGCAGTAAAATACTAAATCTTTATGGCATGAAGGAACTAGGCGTCGGAGCAACTAGGTGCTCCGGAGTTCAGGTCCTCGATTTTTTCTGTTGCATCAGCTTGTCAGTGCAGGGCACCGGTGCAAGATGTAGCACCAGTTGTCTTTACACCGGTTTTGGCATACATAATGGATGCATTAGTGCTATTAGTTCTATGTTACTAAATTTGTGCATGTACACACCTGTTATTATCAATTTGCTGTCATCCAAACACTGTCGCTATGCTGTTGCAGTTATATTTACCTTCCTCTTAAAATGTTCAATTTCTTATTTATAGTACATGAGTAAGAACTTGTAGTGTTGTTGTAGTTAATTATAGCTTCTGATGTTTTAGAATTTGGTTGTTGTGTCAGTAGCAATTAATTCATTTGCACATTGATCTTTTTGAGAAGATATGTCATAATTAACCTGTTTCTTTAGTTTTTCAAAATAAGTATTGGTGATTTTCGACGTTGGTATGAACCCATTTTCCCTACAATTGTTACTGATCTAGTTTTAAATATTATAGGATGAACAGAAGTGTTCTTACTTGGAGTGGGTTGATCAAGAGTGGCCACAGTCTTTGAAGATGTGCCTAGCAAAGCTCTAGAGCATGTATCAGGAAGAGAACACAGATAGGCTTAGAGACAGTGTTGTCAATGCTGAAGAATATTTGAAGATGCGGGATAAAAAGAGGAAGGTGGAGCATGAGCTCAGATTTTTTAAATCAGACTTTGCTAAGATGGTGTTGGCGAAGGAGGAGGCACTCTCTGAGTTGGCCAGTGCAAAACAGGTTCTTATTGAACTGAAAGCAGAGGTGGATAAGGCGAGCCTGGATGATCTCGATTAGGGAAATGAATATATTGTTTTAATATTGTTCTTATGAAGTTGAACTATCTATATGATGTAATGTGTTGTTTTCCGGTAGCTATCAGACTGTGATGTTAAAATATATCGATGTGCCTGATATGAAATTGGCAAACAGCTGTTCAATATGAAATGTGAATTTTCGTAATACTGGAAATATTAATTGTAAACTAATAAATCTATGAAATGGGTCATGGAACTTTGCAAACGGTTCTAGAAGTAAAAGCGCTTGTGATGGATAGCCCAATGCCACACAGTTTTCTTCATCAAATCGTGTGTGATGTAGTTAATAAAAGCAAACGGTTAACCAAGGCAGAGTGTGTGTGATAGTTACACATATCACAGATGAGCCTATACATAAACCTGTGTGGGATGTACATACTAACGAAAACGTTTTCCCTGGATTGACTGTGTGGTATGTACATACGAACGAAATCATTTTCCCTGGATTGACTGTGTGGGAAGTACATACGAATGGAAACGTTTTCCCTGGATTCACTATGTGGGATGTACATGAGGACGGAAACGTTCTCCTTGGATTGACTGTGTGTGATATACATACGAACGAAAATGTTTTTCTGGGATTCACCGTGTGGGATGTACATACGAACGGAAACAATTGGGTTTTGATGCCTCACCCGATCGCACAAGAGCCAGCTTCCTTGCCAGCAGGGCTTATCCCCGACGGTTTCTGGGTCGTGTGGGAAGGACCCCACTATCACCCACACTCACTTGGCGACGGTTTCAAATGCCGTCGCAGAAATGGGTTAAAAACCATTTGTATAGCATCAACGCGTACTAGTGTAGGTCAAGCATATTCGCTGCCTGGTAATTGAAACCTAAGAAATACAACCTAAAGCAGGAGTAGCCCTTTACCTTGTTGTGAGGGGCCGAACCTGGGTAAACTCTCTGTGTCCCTTGTCCCATTTAACCCCTTCAAGTTAACTATGTTGTGATGGCTCCACACCTAAGTCCTTATGCTAGGGCATCTGCCGTGACAATTCCACGACAGTTGGTGCCCACCGTGGGGCCAGTGCATGATGGTTTCGAGTTCTTGAAGGGTAGCTTCGTAGGGCTCAAGGGATACACTATGGGCCGGATGACCAAGAGTCATCGCGGCAAACTCTACATCGACGATGCAGGCTAGGGCCCCGAGGCCGGCTCAATTGAGTACGGGTACCGGGTCCCCTTCGGCGGAATTCATGTCTTCATCAGCAAGATTGGTGAGTCGGAAGCTGAGCCGGACACCTACACCGACATCGTCGAGATGGCTCAGCGCGCGCGACCCGCCAAGGTTCAAGCCGCCGCGAAGCATGTCTTTGTTGGCTTTACTCAAGGAGTGGATCTAAAGGAGGATCTAAATCCGGTGGTGAGACGGTCGTATACTTAGGAGATGAGTCCTCATCCGGCGAGACCAATTCCTTGTATTAGGTTCAAGATGGCGAGCTTGGGGGTTGTTCCGATGGTGACAGTATTCCGGATCCCTACGAGCCGCCAAACCGGGTTAAGATTTTCATGGCCGGTACACAGCCAGGGCAGAATTCTTCAACCGCAGCTGCAATGGTCTCCGGTTCATCAACGACAATGGCAGCCGGGGCAGGAGGCCCTGTGTGCCCGCCAGCTCAAGTTTTATCTGATTTGTTGGAGGTTCTGGCAACATTGTTGATGGCAGAGGTGACCCCGGCGACCCAAACACAGCATAGCGCAGACGTTGCAAAGTTATGTGATGAGATATCCCAAGCCAAGGAGGATCTAAACGCTGAGAATACCCAGATGGCGACGGAGCGAGCCGCCTTGCAGAGGGAGGCGGAACGGCTTCAAGCAGAGAATTTTCGGTTGAGCTTAGACCAAGACGCATCAAACTCCATCTTTAACAGAAGGCATGTGAGTCATTTACCTCCGGTTTACAATGCGAGGAATCTTTTCAACACGCCTGGGGCAAGAACCAGTAACCCGCCTGGTGTCCATCGGGTCATTGAGGCACCGGTGGCTGGAGCATCGGTTCAGCCTCGTGCTACAGACCCCCCCCCAGGGTTGAATTTGACCCCTCCTCAGCACGTTCCAACGCCCCCAGGTCATTATTCTAATCCTTTGGATAACATGATAGCTACGGCTACTCGATTGGCGGCTCTCCCAGTTCAGGATGAATCGCCAGCGGCGATGGAAATACGAAGAGCCGGAGAGCTTCTTCAAACAGCATGGCTCAATAGGCGGCTTATTAATATACTCGTGATTGGATTCATTCAACCCCACCTCCAAGCCAGAGTTACATCAGACACATTGACGAACCAGCCGTATTGAGCAGTGAGCGACATCACAATCAACCTCGTAGGCCTGGCGCGCCGCATGTTGGTAATGAGGCTCAAACTTTAGTGGACCAGGGCAGAGCGCAGCGTGAGGCAGAATTGGCAGCTCAGCTAGCGGCTCGACATCAGTCTCCGGTTTATCTGTCTGCATCTTTCGAGGCAAGGGTGACCTCTAGAACCTTGGGTGTGCCGTGTTTAGTGCCGGCTCTACATAACGAGCGCTTGCCTAAGGATTTCAAGGGGCCCGTAAGGTGCCTAACTACATGGCGGATCAGCCCCCAGAGGCTTGGATTGAGAGCTATGAGATGGCTATGGAGATAATGGATGTCAGTGATGCTGCATGTGCTAAGTATTTCACCATGATGTTGGATGGGCCGGCTCGTACTTGGTTGAAAGGACTGCCCGCTAACTCCATTGGATCATGGGCAGAGTTGAAGAGGCGATTTATTCAAAATTTTAAAGACACATGCAAGCAACCTATGTCGATTCTGTATTTGGATTCTTGCGTCCAAGGTGAAGGTGAGTCAACAACCAATTGGGTACGCCAGATCTCAGCTGTTATACACTCATCAGACAGTATCAACGCCGGTTCAGTAGTCCTGATGTTAGAGAAGAATTGCCGTTTTCTTCCCCTTAAGCAAAAATTAGGGCGGCTTAAGCATAATTGCAATGATATGGGGGAGCTCATGGAGGCTCTCGTCAAATATGCTGACTCTGATAGCACGAAAGACCATGACTCTGATGAGGAGAAGGTTGGAAAGGGGAGGAAGAGTGGCAATGCAAAGGGACAACATAACACGGCGAGTCAAGGCGGCAATGGTAAACATAAGGCGAACAACGGGTTAGACTTCATGGCTAACACCAATACACAGAGTAGTAACCGGCGTCGTAAGGGTAAGACACAAGCGCCCCGTTTTGGAGGGCCGAAGTTCAACCTGGAGGCCATGATGAATCAGCATTGTCCGAAGCACGGAACCCAGGATAAGCTGGCCAGTCATCTATGGAAGGATTGCATCATCATGAGAGAGTATAGAAACTCTAATTTTTTCCAGAACAATCATGGCCCGCACGACGGTTCAGGTTCCGGCTCTCACGGGCCTGGTTTTGGAGGTGGCGGTTCAAGCTCTGGCTTTCAAGGCCAAGGTAATCAAGGTGGTTTTAATCAGCAATCTGGCCAAGGGAATCAGCAGCAGCAGTCTGGTTATTAGAGTAATCCAAAGCATCTAAATAGTGGTCAATATCATGTGTTCACCACAAGCATGTGCAAGCGAGATCAGAAAATCCATAAGCGGGCGGTGAACTCAGTAGAGCCGATAGTACCTCATTATTTGAGGTGGTCTGAGCAGCCTATTGTATGGAGCCGGGAGGATCACCCACCCCGGGTTGACAATCTAGGTCAACTGGCATTGGTGGTGGCTCCACAGGTAGGAGGGTATAAGCTTACAAAGGTGCTCATGGATGGGGGCAGCAGTATCAATATCCTTTACTATGAGACTTTTTGTCGCATGAATTTGACTGACAAAGATCTTAAGACGTCTTCTACTATTTTCCATGGGGTGGTGCCTGGTAAGTCGGCATATCCAGTGAGTAAGATAACACTAGAAGTGGCTTTTGGAGATGCCCATGATTCCAGAACTGATAAAGTGACCTTTGAAGTGTTAAGATCAAAAGCCCGTACCATGCTCTATTTGGGCGACCGGCTTACACCAAGTTTATGGCGCGGCAGTGTTATGTTTACTTGCAGCTTAAAATGCTGGGTCATAAGGGCACCATCATGGTGCATGGTGATGGGAAGATTGCTTTGGATTGTGAAGAAGGTGATGTTGTGTATGCTGAGTCGTCTTGTGCTACAGAGGAGTTGAAGTTTTATAAAGATAATGTTAAATCGACAGATATGACACCTTTGAAGAAGCCAACTACAGAAAACAACCCCCTGTTGAAGTTTAAGCCGACAGATGACACTAAGTTGATTGATTTTGTGCCTGGCGACTTGTGCAAACAGTTCAACATCAGTGCTAATATGGATCCAAAATAGGAAAGCGCGCTCATCGAGTTCATCTGTGTGAACCGAGACATCTTTGCATGGAAAGCTTCTGACATGCGGGTGTACCGAGGGCACTCGCTGAGCACACTCTTAATGTGGATCCAAAGTTTAAGCTAGTCAAGCAGTTTCTTCGTCGTTTTAATGAAGAGAGGTGTAAGGCAATTGGGGAAGAAGTGGCCCGGCTCTTGGCAGCAGGATTCATCATTGAAGTTTTTCACCCTGAGTGGTTGGCTAACCTGGTGCTGGTACTTAAGAAAAATGGCACTTGGCACATGTGTGTGGATTATACAGACCTTAATAAGGCATGTACGACTGATCCTTTTGCTCTCCCTCGTACTGATAGATTATTGATGCTACCGCGTGTTGTGAGCGTCTGAGATTTTTGGATGCTTATTCTAGTTATCATTGATACGTCTCCAATGTATCTATAATTTTTTATTGTTCCATGATATTATATTACCCCTTTTGGATGTTTATGTTTATTTTACACATTATTATCATTTTTGGGACTAACCTACTAACCGGAGGCCCAGCCCATATTGCTGTTTTTTGCCTATTTCAGTATTTCAAAGAAAAGGAATATCAAACAGAGTCCAAACGGAATGAAACCTTCGGAAGCGTGATTTTTGGAAAGAACGTGATCCAGAGGACTTGGAGTGCAAGTCAAGAAGCAGCCGAGGCGGCCACGAGAGGGTAGGGCGCGCCCCCCCTATAGGGCACGCCCCTTGTCTCGTGGGCCCCTTGGGCGGCCACCGACGTACTTCTTCCTCCTATATAAGCCTACGTACCCCGAAAACATCCAGGGAGCACCCGAAACACAATTTCCACTGTCGTAACCTTCTGTATCCATGAGATCCCATCTTGGAGCCTTCGCCGGTGCTCTATCGGAGGGGGAATCGACCATGGAGGGCTTCTACATCAACACCATAGCCCATCCGATGAGTTGTGAGTAGTTTACCACAGACCTTCGGGTCCATAGTTATTAGCTAGATGGCTTCTTCTCTCTTTTTGGATCTCAATACAATGTTCTCCCCCTCTCTTTTGGAGATCTATTTGATGTAATCTCTTTTTGCAGTGTGTTTGTCGAGATCCGATGAATTGTGGGTTTATGATCAAGTTTATCTATGAGAAATATTTGAATCTCTTCTGAATTCTTTTATGTATGATTGAGTGATCTTTGCAAGTATCTTTAAATTATCAGTTTGGTTTGGCCTACTAGATTGATCTTTCTTGGCATGGGAGAAGTTCTTAGCTTTGGGTTCAATCTTGCGGTGTCCTTACCCAGTGACAAAAAGAGTTGCAAGCACGTATTGTATTGTTGCCATCGAGGATAAAAAGATGGGGTTTATATCATATTGCATGAGTTTATCCCTCTAGATCATGTCATCTTGCTTAATGCGTTACTCTGTTCTTTGTGAACTTAATACTCTAGATGCAGGCAGGAGTCGGTCGATGTGTGGAGTAATAGTAGTAGATGTAGGCAGGAGTCGGTCTACTTGTTGCAGACGTGATGCCTATATACATGATCATGCCTAGATAATCTCATAACTATTCGCTTTTCTATCAATTGCTCGACAGTAATTTGTTCACCCACCGTAATAGTTATGCTATCTTGAGAGAAGCCTCTAGTGAAACCTATGGCCCCCGGGTCTATCTCTTATCATATTTGCTTCCAATCTACTTTTATTTGCATCTTTACTTTTTGCATCTATATTATAAAATACCAAAAATATATTTATCTTATCATACTATCTCTATTAGATCTCACTTTCGCAAGTGGCCGTGAAGGGATTGACAACCCCTTTTGTGTTGGTTGCGAGTTCTTGGTTTGTTTGTGTAGGTGCGTGGGACTTTTGAGGAGCCTCCTACTGGATTGATACCTTGGTTCTCAAAAACTGAGGGAAATACTTACGCTACTATTGCTGCATCACCCTTTCCTCTTCAAGGAAAACCAATGCAAGCTCAAGACGTAGCAAGAAGGATTTCTGGCGCCGTTGCCAGGGAGGTCTTCGCTCAAGTCAAGACATACCAAGTACCCATCACAAACTCATCTCCCACGCATTTACATTATTTGCCATTTGCCTCTCATTTTCCTCTCCCCCACATCACCCTTGCCGTTTTATTCGCCCTTCTTCTGTTTTGATGTCCTAATTGGCTCGTTTGCTCGTTTGGTTGGAATAGCTATTTATTTATTGCTAAACAGAGAACCTAAGATCTATGGATCCTCATCCACTTGCTAATATTTTTAAGGGATCCAATTATGACGAACCAATTGCTAGTGAGTTTTGTGTACTAGATTATCTTTATGAAGCTTTTCTCAAAATTTGTGAATCTGAAAATTATGATGAAGAAATTTATGAAGAGATTCACGATAACTCCTTGAATAAAAAGCATGATTGCAATGATTCAACTATAAATTCTCTTGATGTCAATTATGCTAATAATATGCAAAACCCTAAGCTTGGGGATGCTAGTTTTGCTATGTCCACTACTTGTTGCCATGATCATGATTGGGGTGTTTTTTCTTATGATCTTGAAAATTTATTTGAGACCCTTGATGAATATGAGATTGATAATAATGTTTGCAATAATATTGAAAGTGGTTTTGGAAGAGTGTCAACTCTAGATCCCACATATTTGGATAATGTTCAATCTTATGAAGTTTTTGATAAAAGTGGGTTTGGAGAGGTCATGACTTTAGTTAATGTCAATCCCACTATTTTGGAAGAGTGTCAACTTTGCATGCATGTGGATCGTGTTGAGAATATGTTATGTGATAGCTATTTTGTTGAATTTTCTTATGATCCCACATGTAATTATTATGAGAGAGGAAAATATGGTTGTAGAAATTTTCGTGTTACTAAATTACCTCTCTTCATGTTGAGATAGATATCATCTCTTTGTTCTTCCTTGCATATGCTAGTTTTTGCTTGTCTTAATAATTTGTTTCCTTACAAGATGCCTATGCATAGGAAGTATGTTAGACTTATATGTGTTTGTCACATGTTTTATGATGCTCTCTTTATGCTTCAATTCTTATCTTTTATGTGAGCATCATTGAAATCTCAATGCCTAGCTAAAAAGGCTTTAAAGAAAAGCGCCTGTTGGGAGATAACCCAATATTTTTCCTTGCTGTTATTCAATAAATTTTGCATCTAATTTCTGTTTAGATGTGTTTTTATCTTTTAATTAGTGTTTGTGCCAAGTAGAACATATAGGATAAACTATGATGATAGTTGATTTGATTCTGCTGAAAAACAGAAACTTTGCACTCACGAGAAACAATTCAATAAATCACAGAAACGTGCTTTTGCATTGATTATTTTTGCTTCTGATCAATAAACAAATTGTCCAGTACTTCCTATTTTGGTAGGAATTTTAGAGTTCCAGAAGTTTGCGTTAGTTACAGATTGCTACAGACTGTTCTATTTTTGACAGATTCTGTTTTTTGTGTGTTGTTTGCTTATTTTGATAAATCTATGGCTAGTATGTAAGGGTATGAACCATAGAGAACTTTGAATACAGTAGGTTTGACACCAAAATAAATAAAGAATGATATCATTACAGTACCTTATGTGGTGGTTTTGTTTTCTTTCACTAACGGAGCTTATAAGATTTCCTGTTGAGTTTTGTGTTGTGAAGTTTTCAAGTTTTGGGTAAAGCTTTGATGGACTATGGAATAAGGAGCGGCAAAAGCCTAAGCTTGGGGATTCCCATGGAACCCCAAGATATTCAAGGATAGCCAAAAGCCTAAGCTTGGGGATGCCCCGGGAAGGCATCCCCTCTTTCGTCTTCGTTCATTGGTAACTTTACTTGGAGCTATATTTTTATTCGCCACATGATATGTGTTTTGCTTGGAGCGTCGTGTATTATATTAGTCTTTGATTTTTAGTTTACCATAATCATCCTTGCTGTACACACCTTTTGGGAGAAGCCTATTTGATTAGAATTTATTAGAATACTCTATGCGCTTCACTTATATCTTTTGAGCTTGATAGTTTTTGCTCTAGTGCTTCACTTATATCTTTTAGACCACGGCGGTGGCTTGATTTTATAGAAATTTTTAGTCTCTCATGCTTCACTTATATTATTTTGAGAGTCTTTTATAACATCATGGTATTTTCTTTGGTTACAAATTTGGTCCTAGAATGATGAACATCCAAGTTGGGTATAATAAAAACTATCATAGGAAGTGAATTGGATGCTATGATCAATTTGATACTTGATAATTGTTTTGAGATATGGAGGTAGTGATATTAAAGTCATGCTAGTTGGGTGATTATGAATTTAAATAACTCTTGTGTTGAAGTTAGCAAGTCCCATAGCATGCACATATGGTTAAAGTTGTGCAACAAATTTGAAACATGAAGTGTACCTGGCTTGTGCATCCTTATGAGTGGCGGTCGGGGACGAGCGATGGTCTTTTCCTACCAATCTATCCCCCTAGGAGCATGCGCGTAGTGCTTGATTTTTGATGACTTCTAAATTTTTGCAATAAGTATATGAGTTCTTTTGACTAATGTTGAGCCCATGGATTATACACACTTTTACCTTTCCACCATTGCTAGCCTCTTCGGTACCGTGCATTGCCCTTTCTCACCTTGAGAGTTGGTGCAAACTTCGCCGGTGCATCCAAACCCCGTGATACGATGCGCTCTATCACACATAAACCTCCTTATATCTTCCTCAAAACAGCCACCATACCTACCTATTATGGCATTTCCATAGCCATTCCGAGATATATTGCCATGCAACTTTCCACCGTCCCGTTTATCATCATCATGACATACTTTACTTTTGTCATATTGCCATTGCATGATCATGTAGTTGACATCGTATTTGTGGCAAAGCCACCATGCATTATTTTTCATACATGTCACTCTTGATTCATTACACCATCCCGGTACACCACCGGAGGCATTCATATAGAGTCATACCTTGTTCTAGTTTCGAGTTGTAATTCATATGTTGTAATCAATGAAAGTGTGATGATCATCATTATTAGAGCATTGCCCAAAAAGAAAAAAGAAAA
>NC_041389.1:511269401-511420176 GCF_002162155.2 Triticum dicoccoides
AAAAGAAGAAAGGCCAAAAGAAAAAAAAGAAAGGCCCAAAAAAAAAAGAAAAAGAAGAAAAGAAGAAAAAGAAAATAAAGAAAATAAATAAAATAAATAAAAAGGGCAATGTTACTATCTCTTTTTCCACACTTGTGCTTCAAAGTAGCACCTTGTTCTTCATGTAGTGAGTCTCATATATTGTGCTTCAAAGTAGCACCATGTTTTTATATAGTGAGTCTCATAGGTTGTCTTTTTCATACTAGTGGGAATTTTTCATTATAGAACTTGGCTTGTATATTCCTACAATGGGCTTCCTCAAATGCCCTAGGTCTTCGTGAGCAAGCAAGTTGGATGCACACCCACTAGTTTTCTTTTGTTGAGCATTCATTTATAGCTCTAGTGCATCCTTTGCATGGCAATCCCTACTCCTCATGTTGACATCAATTTATGGGCATCTCCATAGCCTGTTGATTATCCTCATCAATGTGAGACTTTCTCCCTTTTTTGTCTTCTCCACACAATCCCCATCATCATATTCTATTCCACCCATAGTGCTATATCCATGGCTCACGCTCATGTATTGCGTGAAGGTTGAAAAAGTTTGAGATTATTTAAGTATGAAACAATTGCTTGGCTTGTCATCGGGGGTATAGAAGTTGGGAACATCTTTGTCTGGCGGAAATGAAGCATAGCCTAACTATATGATTTTGTAGGGATGAACTTTCTTTTGCCATGTTATTTTGAGAAGACATGATTGCTTTGATTAGTATGCTTGAAGTATTACTATTTATTTTATCAATATGAACTTTTATTTTGAATCATTTGGATCTGAATATTCATGCCACAATAAAGAAAATTACATAGAGAATTATGCTAGGTAGCATTCCACATCAAAAAATCTGTTTTTATCATTTACCTACTCGAGGACGAGCAGGAATTAAGCTTGGGGATGCTTGATACGTCTCCAATGTATCTATAATTTTTGATTGTTCCATGCTATTATATTACCCCTTTTTGTATGTTTATGGGCTTTATTTTACACATTATTATCATCTTTGGGACTAACCTACTAACCGGAGGCCAAGGCCGTATTGCTGTGTTTTTTGCCTATTTCAGTATTTAGAAGAAAAGGAATATCAAACGGAGTCCAAACGGAATGAAACCTTCGGAAGCGTGATTTCTGGAACGAACGTGATCCAGAGGACTTGGAGTGCAAGTCAAGAAGCAGCTGAGGCGGCCACGAGAGGGTAGGGCGCGCCCCCCTATAAGCCGCGCCCCCTGTCTCGTGGGCCCCTCAGGCGGCCACCGACGTACTTCTTCCTCCTATATAAGCCTACGTACCCCGAAAACATCCAGGGAGCACCCGAAACACAATTTCCACCGTCGTAACCTTCTGTATCCGCGAGATCCCATCTTGGAGCCTTCGTCGGCGCTCTGCCGGAGGGGGGATCGACCATGGAGGGCTTCTACATCAACACCATAGCCCCTCCGATGAGTTGTGAGTAGTTTACCACAGACCTTCGGGTCCATAGTTATTAGCTAGATGGCTTCTTCTCTCTTTTTGGATCTCAATACAATGTTCTCCCCCTCTCTTGTGGAGATCTATTCGATGTAATCTCTTTTTGCGGTGTGTTTGTCGAGATCCGATGAATTGAGGGTTTATGATCAAGTTTATCTATGAGAAATATTTGCATCTCTTCTGAATTCTTTTATGTATGATTGAGTTATCTTTGCATGTCTCTTCGAATTATCAGTTTGGTTTGGCCTACTAGATTGATCTTTCTTGCCATGGGAGAAGTGCTTAGCTTTGGGTTCAATCTTGCGGTGTCCTTACCCAGTGACAGAAAGGGTTGCAAGGCACGTATTGTATTGTTGCCATCGAGGATAAAAAGATGGGGTTTATATCATATTGCATGAGTTTATCCCTCTACATCATGTCATCTTGCTTAATGTGTTACTCTGTTCTTTGTGAACTTAATACTCTAGATGCAGGCAGGAGTCGGTCGATGTGTGGAGTAATAGTAGTAGATGTAGGCAGGAGTCGGTCTACTTGTTGCGGACGTGATGCCTATATACATGATCATGCCTAGATAATCTCATAACTATTCACTTTTCTATCAATTGCTCGATAGTAATTTGTTCACCCACCGTAATACTTATGCTATCTTGAGAGAAGCCTCTAGTGAAACTTATGGCCCCCGGGTCTATCTCTTATCATATTTGCTTCCAATCTACTTTTATTTGCATCTTTACTTTTTGCATCTATATTATAAAATACCAAAAATATATTTATCTTATCATACTATCTCTATCAGATCTCACTTTCGCAAGTGGCCGTGAAGGGATTGACAACCCCTTTATTGCGTTGGTTGCGAGTTCTTGGTTTGTTTGTGTAGGTGCGTGGGACTTTTGAGGAGCCTCCTACAGGATTGATACCTTGGTTCTCAAAAACTAAGGGAAATACTTACGCTACTATTGCTGCATCACCCTTTCCTCTTCAAGGAAAACCAACACAAGCTCAAGACGTAGCAATCATCAAATCAAGATGGCGGTTAAGGATCAGGAGAAGACCGCTTTTATCACTCCCTTTGGATCCTTCTATTAGGTGTCTATGCCTTTTGGGCTCAAGAGTGCCCAGGTGACTTACCAACGGTGTTTTCAGAATTGCCTTCATGACCAGATTGGATGCAATGTGCACGCCTATGTGGATGATATTGTTGTGAAATCCAGGAAGAAGGAGACTTTGGTAGATGACCTGAAAGAGACCTTTGACGATCTTCGGGTCTATGAAATGATGCTTAACCCGGCCAAGCGTGTCTTTGGTGTGCCAGCAGGCAAGTTATTGGGTTTCCTGGTTTCTGAGAGGGGCATTGAAGCAAACCCAGAGAAAATCAAGGCTATCACTTCTTTGGCTAAGCCAGCATGTATCAATGATGTCCAACGGCGGTTCGTATCGCGGCTTTGAGCCGGTTTATAAGCCGCCTGGGAGAGAAGGATATCCCTTTGTATCAAATGATGAAAAAGACAGATAACTTTGTCTGGAGCGATGCTGCTAATGAGGTGTTTGAGGCACTTAAGAGACAACTAGCTGAGCCGCCGGTTCTTGCAGCTCCTATCGAGAAGGAGCCCATGCTTTATATGTGGTTGTGAACAACAGAGCTGTTAGTGTGGCAGTTGTGGTTGAAAGGAAGGAGTTAGGCAAGGAGTATCCGGTTCAAAGGCCAGTTTATTATGTCAATGAGGTGCTCATTGAGTCTAAACAGAGATATCCACATTGGCAGAAGTTGGTATATGATGTGTTCATGGCTAGCCGAAAGTTGAAGCAGTATTTTCTTGGTCATCCCATCACTGTGGTTAGTTCTGCTCCATTGGGAGATATTGTTCAAAACAGAGAAGCCACATGTTGGGTAGCTAAGTGGGCCACTGAGCTTGGACCTCATGGCTTAAAGTATATGCATCGGACAACTATAAAGTCTCAAGCACTTGTGGATTTCATCAATGACTGGACGGAGTTGCAGATGCCCGAGGATAAGCCGGATAACACATATTGGACTATTCACTTTGATGGGTCCAGGCAATTGGAAGGCTCGAGGGCTGGAGTTATATTGAATTCCCCATGAGGTGATAAATTTTGTTATGTTTTAAGGTTGATGTTCCCTTGTACTAACAATGCAGCTGAGTATGAAGCCTTGCTCCATGATCTTCGGATGGCTAAAGAGATGAATCTAAGCCGGGTGAGGTGTTTTGGCGACTCAGAATTGGTGGCTCAGCAAGTGTCAGGAACTTGGGATTCAAAGGATCCACTCATGGCGGCTTATCACCGAGAAGTTGACACTATAGCTGGTCATTTCAAAGGTTATCAAGTGGAGCATGTTGATCGACGAAAAAATGAAGCCGCTGATGCTTTAAGACGGCTGGGGTCTCAGTGTAAGGCGTACCCCCTAATGTTTTCCTTGATGTTTTGCATAACCCATCAGTTAAGTTGCCCATGGAGGAAGATTTGACAGTTCCTGACCCGGAGGCACAGCTGGTGGCGGCTCTCCATGTTATTCCTGATTGGACTGTTCCATATTTGGCTTACATGACTTGGGGTGAGTTGCCGGAGGATGAAACCTTGGCCAGGAAAATAACCCGGAGGTCTAAGTCAATGACTATTGTCAATGGTGAGCTACACATATGCAGTGTTACAGGATTGTTTCAACGATGCATTTCTCCTGAGGAGGGCCATGAAATTCTAAGGGATGTTCATGAAGGAGACTTCGATTGCCGGCTCTAAGTCTCTCATTGCTAAAGCTTTTTTTCATGGGTTTTATTGGCTGACGGCTCATGCTAATGCGGAAGATCTGGTCAGTAAATGTGATGGCTGTCAGAAATTTTTAAGGCAAGCTCATGTGCCGGATCAAGAATTGAGTATGATTCCAATTATTTGGCCATTTGGGGGCTAGATATGGTTGGGCCTTTTAAAAGGTCCAAGGATAAAAAGACTCATCTCCTGGTAACTGTTGACAAGTTTACAAAGTGGGTTGAAGCTGAGCCGGTCAGCAAATGCGATGCAGCCACGACGGTTCAATTCATCAAAAAGGTGATCTTTCATTTTGGATACCGTCATAGTATCATTACTGATATTGGTACTAATCTATCTATGGGTGCAATGATAGAGTTCTATCAACAAGAGCATATCCGGCTTGATGTATCATCAGTGGCTCACCCCCAGTCTAATGGTCAAGCTGAAAGAGCTAATCAAGAAATCTTGAGAGGTATCAAACCCCGGCTTATGGTCCCTTTGCAGAGGACACCAGGTTTTTGGGTGGAAGAGTTGCCCTCAGTGCTTTGGAGTATCAATACGACCGCAACAGATCTACGGGTTACACACCTTTCTTCATGGTTTACGGAGCAGAGGCGGTTCTCCCTGGTGACATACGTCACGACTCGCCTCATGTGGCAGCTTATGTTGAAGCTGATAATGAGAAAGCACGTTAGGATGCTGTTGACCTATTGGATGAAGAGCGTGACCTTGCGGCAGCTCGTTCGGTGATTTACCAGCAAGATATGTGTCGTTATCACAGCCGCCGCGTTAAAACTAGGACCTTTCAAGAAGGATATTGGTGCTCCGGCTCATCCAGGATCAAACTAACATGCAAAAGTTATCCCCACCTTGGGAAGGGCCTTTTGTGGTTAGCAATAATCTGAACAACGGGTCATACTACCTTATCGATGTTCGAGACCACAAGGACTCACGCATGTCGGAGGAGGAGACCCGCCGGCTGTGGAATATTGCTCATCTTCGGCCTTATTACACCTGAGCCACCGGCTCTTGTGATGTACATACCTTTACTAATGTATATATTATGACTAGTATAATAAAGCCGACATCCCTGATGATTCAGGGCCTCTGTAGTTTCATTTCTAAGAATCTGAGTCTTTATTGTTAATTCAGAAGGTCACTTGGGGTCTTCCTGCTCAATGAGCATAGCTATGATTACCCTTTTGATCCGGCTTGTACGCCTTGTGTCATGGAATAGTCATGATAGATGTCCTAGTGTGAGGACTTAGTTGTGGAGCCATCGCAACTAGGTTAGCTTAAAGGGGTTAAACGGGACAAAGGACACAGGAGTTTATACTGGTTCGGCCCCCTGCGGTGAAGGTAAAGGCCTAATCCAGTTTGAGGTGGTATTGCTTATGTCTCGATTACCAGGGAGCGAATCCGCTTGACCTAGCTTTCGATCTGTTGTTTCTTGCCCTGAACCGCCGCCGGGTCGTCCCTTTATATACATATGTTGATGCCCAGCGGCTCACAGAGTCCCGGCCGGCTCATAGACAACGAGTCCGGCTCGGTGACTAACTGTACATGCCTTACAAAACAAGTTATACATATATGGTTGTTTACTTTTACGGGCCTTAAGTCGCCCTTGGGCCTTGGGCCCTTGCCTGTGAACCGCCGTATTCAATATCCTCGTGGGCTTCATATCATGAATCGCCATAGGTATAACCCGGCCTCCTGGGCGGGTCATATCTAATGGTTATATCCCCAACATTAGGACCAGGTTGATTTGAACTGGTTCATGTCAATCTTCAACACTTAGGAAAAATCCGCCCTTCTTCATTTGTGCGAGAACTCATAACCCACCATGAAGTCATCTCCTGGACTTGTGGTAACCCGCCATGATGTCACCTGTCATTAATTTACACAATATCCAATATATCTTAATGGATCCTTATTAATAGTTATCCAAAGAATCGAGGCAACCAGGCAGCTGGATAATCATTTTTTTGGCCTCCTCATTTTTTGCGCCCACTTATTAGCTTTCTCCTTATAAATAGGGTCAAACCTCCCTTATGTCATTCTCCCCCTTCTCTTTATCATTGTCCTCCTTCTCGCGACTCCTTTGCCACTCGAGCTCCCCCGCCGCCATGAAGCACACCATCCTCTTCGTCCTCAGCCACTGCATCAACCTGAACGGGACCAGAGAACCCCGGCGCCTCACCGCAATCTCATCTGCATTTGTAAGTGTTCCCCCTTTTATGCTCTAGATCCTCATTAGGGTTCCTGTAGTTCTTCGTGGTCTTCACAGTTCTTTGTCCTCCATCTTCAACCCTAGCATCTTTTGATCTGAAGATAACATATAACTCGTGCGGTAGCAGTTTTTCCCTTGCTTTTAGTACCAGCAGACTATTTTTCCTTCATAAAAGATCTCCCCAAAACCTATGAACTCCCCTGCACTATTTGTCCAGTACTTAGCAAAATTTTCTTCCTGATAGATCAACCCGGTCATGGCGGCTTATATCAGCAGTTGTATTTAGTTTCAACACTTTGGGAAGCTTCACTCTTTGATGGATATCAATCTGCTCATGGCGGCTTACATAACCCGATGTAACTAGTCATATACCATTAGGCCCCTTTTTAAGCCACCATTCTGTATATGTGTTATAGTGCTCTTTCTCCGGCTTAATTTAATCCAGCAAACTTGTTCTTTTTTCCTTCTTAGGCTTCTTTCTTCACAATGGCCCCGAAGACAGCCACTTTCTGTAACTAGGTTCCCTCCATTGTCACTAAGAAAACACTCAAGGACTTTGTAACAACCGGCTATTTGCCCAAGAAGGCTATCATGCATTATCGCACCCTCAAGTCGGAAGAGGAGAAACCTCAGCCAAAGGATGATGAAGTCATTGTCTTTACTGATCACATGAACCGGGGCTTCTCACCGCCCGGCTCTAAATTCTTTCGGGATGTTCTGCATTTTTTTAATCTTCATCCTCAAGACCTCAGACCCAATCCCGAGTCAAACATATGCAATTTCTAAGTTTTCTGTGAGGTGTACCTTCAAGAGGATCCCAATGTGGAGCTGTTTAGAGAATACTTTTATTTGAACCGCCAGAACAAGTACTCAAATGGACCTAGCCTGGAACTTGGTGGAATCTCAATTCAGCGAAGGAGAGACGCTATCTTCCCTTATGCCCGCCTGCTGAGTCATCCCAAGGATTGGAATCAGACATGGTTCTATTGCAAAGATACTTCTCTGGCTAACGAGAACCGGCTGCCCGACTTTCGCGCCCCGCGTCTTGACTCAAAACACCATCTCCCTGACAAGCTGACAGCCGCTGAACGCAAAGAACTTGCCCCCACCATTGCCAAGGTCAAGGCTCTGTTGGGAAATGGCTTAACTAGCATTGACTTGGTTTGATGCTAGGTTGCATGGTGGGTCATTCCATTGAGTCGCGGCACTGGCTTAATGTGCACTTACACTGGTGGCAAAAAGGATCCACTGCGCCATAGCTCTAAGGATTTAACTAATGATGCCATCAACGAAATGACGAAGTCTCTTCTGCATGAAAGCCCAGTAGACTGCAGCAAAGTGGGCCTAAGCCCTTTTTGCACATCTAACCCGGCACCAGAAGTAATTCTTTAAATTACTTACTTTACCTTCATCCTTCAATACTTTGTTTAACTCAACTTTGATGACTTTCACAGGCTAATTATGACTTTTGGAAGAAGGAATATGACCATGAAGCTGCCAAAAGGGCCAGGAAAGCCAAGAAAGCTGCACAAAGAACCGCCAAGAAGAGGGGAAAGAAACCCAGTGCTTCCGAGCTGCTTGAACTGGACGACAGCTCTGAGTCGGAGGTAGCCCTTGATTCTCTTGGCTCCTTTTTCAACCATCTTATTGACATTGATTATCATGAGGATGACACGGGACTAGTCAAGCAATCGAGGAAGAGGTAACTATCATTTCCTCTGACTCCGAGCCTTTCCGAGACAGAAATTTCAAAGAGTAACCCAAAAAGTAAGCTTTTCACACCCCTTAGCTCATCTGGATCCTCACTTTCTTTTGAAGAAACAACAACATGAGAGCCGGTGACAGACTCGGACTAGCAGGGACGAAGAATTATCTTCCGGCTTACGGAATACTCCAAGGAAGCATCGAAACAAGGTCACCCCCGATTTAAACTCTTTTTATCCTCTGGCGGGTCTCGTCTGCCAACCACTTAACTCTTCTGACTCAAATTATCAAGAAACATCTTGTTCCTCTTCCGGCGACTCATCTCAGTCTCATCTGCCGGCTTTCAAGACTGCTCCCGGGTAATCGTAATTACTTATCATTTACTCATTATGATCCTTTATACTTATACTGACCTCTCATGATTCATGCAGTGGAAAAGCCAAGCCTAGCAAGAAGGCAAAGGTGACTGAGCCAGCTGAAGACCCGAAAGTCAATAAGCCGGAGCAACAAACCCCAGCGCCTGAGATCTCTGTTCCTCAATCGTCGGAGCCAGTTCTTGACATTCCACTAGTGACTTCTGAATCTCCTATCAATCAAGCCAGCGATGACCCTTTGAACCCTGAAGCATCCAGACCAGTTAAGACGACTGGTACACATGATGATGATGTGATGATCACCAACACCGTCTTTAGAGAGCTGGGAAGGCCTCTTGTCTTGGCCAAGCACTCTGCCAAGGAGGAGTACATTGAACGACGAAAAGTAAGATTTGATGTTGCTGACTACTCCCAATTAAGCATTGGCGAAGTATATTCTGGCTATCTCAGTTAAGTACATAGCAGTCGTAAACTTGATGTTGACATGGTGAAGCAAATGCACCAGAAATTTGAGGTATGAGCTCCTCCTTTATTGAGTTATGCACATCCTATCAGCCCCCAAGTCTACTGTTTATGATGAATATGCTGTAGACTTAAATTAACCATGAGCATAAATAATACCCTTTGTCAGACTCCTTCAAAATCTGGCTTAAAGCATCTGGTTTAAAGTAGATCTATAATGATTAACACTGAATCTGTAGCCCCCAAGGGCCAGTTTAATCAGCATGAATGAGCCGGTCCTTTTATACTCTTGTGTAGAAAGCAGTACTTACTTGTGTAGTTCTCATGAGCTGGCTGTGGCCGTTTGTAACACAAACGGGTCATCGTAAAGTAGTAACAAAACAAGCAATATGCATTACCCCCCAAGTGCCAAGTACTCTTGCTCGCAAAGCGTTTGGGACTTATTCACATAAGTTGTTGCATGAATAATTTTTTCGGCAGACATTAGCCCCCAAGTGCCAAGTGTTGTTGCTTGCAAAAGGCTTGGTACTTCATGTTTTTAGCTAAATATGAATTATGATTTTGATCCGGTGTATGTACAGACCACCACTGCTCAACTTAGATCCGAGCTGTCTGACTTGAAGACTCGTCTGGAGCTGCAAGAATCTGAGACCCGGAAGGCGAACTCAAAGTTCCAATTCAGCGTGACTGAAACGGAAAAACTGAAAACCAGCTTTGAAGTGGAAATAAATGCTTGGGCTGAAGAAAAGACGGCCTTGACACAGCAGGCTGAGAAGGCGGAGGCGGCTCTCGAGGAGGCGCCCACTAAACTTACCGGCTTAAAACTCCATGTGTCTCAAATAGTTTCTGCTATCTTTGGTAAGTCGCCTCACTAGTATCCATTTAAATTTCTTCCTTGATTGATATAAGCCGCTTCTAATCCATCCATGATTATTATGCAGGCTCCAGGAGCACCAATCTTAACCAGGATATACTTGTGAAGCTGAAGGTGGTTTACACACTTGTGGAGCAGCTTTATACTAGGGCTCAACGTGCATTGGCCACAATCTCTTTTAGTTGATGTGTTGAGAAAACTTTCTATTCTGCCTGAGAGGTTTAGTGAGATGAAGCGATCATCTGCAAGAGCCGGAGCTGTGATGGCCTTAAGCCGGGCCAATGCATGGTTACCAGAGCTAGACCCGGCCGATATATCTACCGGGTACCCAAGCTTGAAAGAAGACGGCACCCCTTTTGATAAGAAAGACTTTGCCACTTGTGTGAAGGACATACGTCCCCTAACTAGTCTGATTGCCAATGAAACAGATCTTTCCAAATATCAACCGGAGTATGACTTGGAAAATCGGAAGATGCCGACGCCGTCTTACAAAGTGAAGGATCTAATTCCCGCAATCCGTAAGCACACTTTTGCTCCTAAAGTTGACCCGTCCGAGCTTATTGATGGTGAAGCTGAATTCCAAGCCTTGAATGGCATTGACTGGTCATCACCAACCTTCCAGGAAGTAGAACAAGACGAATAAGCGGAGAGGGGTGATCCAGAAGTGTCAGGCCATCAGAGTCAAGAAGATTGATCCGCTGGGCAGTTCATATATGTGACCTTCTGAAAAACAGTTAATCATTTTGACTCCTTGAGTCATGTAATAGGGTAGCAATAACTTTGCTCTGCCATGCCATCATGCATATTTATGTTGTGCTTTAACGTTGTTAAGCCGCCACTTGATAATTATCCTTTTAGACTTATCATGATGTTGATTGGTGCAGTTGAAAATTTTGAATTATCCTGCACACAAGTAGATCACAAGAGCCCTTGGCGGCTGACCGTAGGGCGGGTCATAATACCTCATATAGAACCATTGATGTTTAAAACAGTTATAGATAGGGTTGGTTTAGGCAGAATCAGACATATTTATAATAATAATATCATACCTGTGATATTGAATCGTACTGCCGGTTTATGATACCTGTGCAGTAAGGGTGATAAACCCAAAACTTTAGAAGCCAATACTTCCAAGTACTTGATATCATCATGTATGGGCGACTTGTCGCCTCACATTAAGTCAGGTTAACAGAGATCACGGGTATGCTTCAAGTATGAGCTGTGAGATTGAAGGCTACATGGCTGGAACTACTTTAAACCAAAAGGCAAGATAGTATCAAGAAGAACCGAAAAAAAATCTTCAAAAAATCAAGCCAAATGAGAAAAACGAGGCTATGCTTCGAATACGAGCAAGAAATTGGACCAAAAGGGTTAGTGGCTATGATTCGAATACAATCAGGAAGCCGGACCAAAAGGGTTAATGGCTATGATTCGAATACGATCAGGAAGTCCCCAAGTGGTTTGCGGCATTGCGCCGATCACTAGGATACCGACAGCTATGATTCGAATACGATCAGGAAGCCCCCTAGTGACCATGAGTTTTGGCATTGCACCGATGAAAGGGGTACCGACAACTATGATTCAAATACGATCAGGAAGCCCCCCCAGTGACCTTAAGTTTTGGCATTGCGCTGATCAAAGGGGTACTGACAGCTATGATTCAAAAACGATCAGGAAGCCCCGTAGTGACCATTGAAGTTATGATGAAAAAGACTCATTATTCTTGAAGATGAAACGACAGAGGCCCTGCTTTATTATCATCATAATATATACATCGTCAAAATATGTACATCATAAGAGCTGGTGGCTCAAGTGTAGTAAGGCCGAAGATGAGCAATATTCCACGGCCGGTGGGTCTCCTCCTCCGACTTACGTGAGTCTTTGTGCTCTCGAATATCGATAAGGTGGTATGACCCATTGTTTTAGTTCTTGCTGACCACAAAGGGTCCTTCCCAAGGTTGGGATAACTTGTGCATATTAGTTTGATCTTGGATGAGCCAGAGCACCAAATCACCTTCTTGAAAGGTTCTGCACTTAACCCATATTAGTTTGATCCTGGATGAGCCGGAGCACCAAATCACCTTCTTGAAAGGTTCTGGACTTAACCCGGTGGCTGTGGTAACGATGTAGATCTTGTTGGTAAATCACCGAGCGAGCCGCCGCAAGGTCACACTCCTCATCTAACAGGTCAAGTGCATCCTGATGTGCTTGTTCATTATCAGCTTCAACATAAGCCGCCACATGGGATGAGTCGTGACGGATGTCACTAGGGAGAACGCCTCTGCTCCGTAAACCATGAAGAAAGGCATGTAACCCGTAGATCTTTTGGGAGTAGTATTGATACTCCATAGCACTAAAGGTAACTCCTCCACCCAACAACCCGACGTTCTCTGCAAAGGAACCATAAGCCGGGGCTTGATGCCTCTCAAAATTTCTTGATTGGCTCTTTCGGCTTGACCATTAGATTGAGGATGAGCTATTGATGATACATCAAGTTGAATATGCTCACATTGACAAAACTCTTTCTTAGCACCTTTAGACAGATTAGTGCCATTATCAGTTATGATGTTGTGGGGAAAGCCAAAGCGAAAAATCACCCTTTTAATGAATTGAACCGTCGTTGCCGCATCACACTTACTGACTGGCTCTGCTTCAACCCACTTTGTGAATTTGTCAACCGCCACCAAAAGATGGGTCTTTTTATCCTTGGACCTTTTAAAACGCCCAACCATATGAAGCCCCCAGACTGCAAACGGCCAAGTAATTGGAATCATCCGAAATTCTTGAGCCAGCACATGAGCTCGCCGTGAAAATTTCTGACAACCATCACATTTACTGACCAAATCCTCTGCGTCAGCATGAGCCGTCAGCCAATAAAATCCATGATGAAAAGCTTTAGCCACAAGGGACTTTGAACCGAAATGATGACCACAATCTCCTTCATGAATCTCACAAAGCATCTCACGGCCTTCTTTAGGAGAGACGCAATGCTGAAACACCCCAGTGACACTACGGTGGTGTAACTCACCATTGGCAATTGTCATTGACTTAGAACGCCGGGTTATCTGCCTAGTCAAAGTTTCGTCCTCAGGTAACTCGCACCAGGTCATGTACACTAGTAGAAAATACACTACAAAAAAATACACTTCCGTGATGATATGTGTTTGTCACAGTAAGTCGCATTTTTCTTCATGCATGTACATCCATGACAAATTTATGACAGAATCAAGATAGTCATACATGTGTTGTCATGGAAGTGTTCGATGACATTACCAAAATTATCATCATGGAAGTGTCCACTTCCATGATGATAAATCGCGCGTCACATAACTGCTTTCGTCAAGGGTGACCGACACGTGGCATCCACTGTAACGGAATGCTGTTAAGCTATCGGGTCGGGTTTTGTATCCGATAACCTGTTAACAGCCCCGGCCAATGGGGATTTTCCACGTGTAAAATCATCATTGGCTGGAGGAAACACGTGCGGCTCACCCGTTGGGACAGATGTCGTCCACTCATTAGACAGAAGGCGCCTATGATACATCAACACGTGGCATGGCCCAACAGAGGCCCATTCATGTGAAAAGGCCGACCCGTTTGACTTGGTCAAAAGGTGGCGGGCCGGCCCATGGAAAGCCTGTTAATGGCCTGTTCGCATATAGCCCATTTACAGCCCGCTAACCCAAGGCCCGTTACGCCCTATCCGAATTAGGCTCAGTAGCGTCAACTGGGCCATCCAATATGATTCTAGCCCGTTTTCACTTCTGGCCCATGTATGGCCCATGACGTCTTTCGGCCCATATGAGGCCCTATGTAACTCTTGGCCTATTAACGACCCGTGGTGAAACTGGCCCGCAATGAACAGTGTATCACTTTACACCCACTAATGGCCCATGGTGAAACTGGCCAGTAATGAATAGTATATCATTTTAGACCCATTAAGGGCCCGTAATGAATATTATCTTTCGGCCTTCTCAGAGCCCGTTTATTCTTGGGCTCATTTCCAGCATTCGTTTACTTACGGCCCGTTACTGTCATTTTCTGCTTGTGGGCCAAATTCAGCCCGTGGTTACATCGGCCCGTTTGTGGTCCATTAATACGTTGGGCCGTTTTCATAGCGTCATCAAATACGGCCTATTAACGATGGCCCATTATGGACATACAGCCCGTATAAGGCCCATTGATGATACGGCCCATAGAAGGCCCATTGTTTCTACGGCCCGTAGAAGGCCCATTGTTTCTACGGCCCGTAGAAGGCCCATTGTTTCTATGGCCCGTAGAAGGCCTACTATTTCTACGGCCTGTAGAAGGCCCACTGTTTCTACGGCCCGTAGGAGGCCTAGTGTGACTACAAGAAATATTATCCCATGGTTATTGTGGCCTTGTTTTAAAAAGAACTGCACTGACTACAAGCAAACAAATAAACAAGACAACAAGGAAATAAATAAGCAAGCAACTTATGCTAGGCTATCACGGTTGTTACACATATTACATCCACTAGGCATCAAAGTTCGCCACCAGTGCAAATATAGGGAACAAAGTAGCATATCATATACACTGGTTGTCAAAGTTGGCGACCAGCGCAAATAAACGCCACAGCAAAACAAATCCAGAACTGAAACCACTTCAGAAGATCTCAAGAAACAATATCCTGGGTACCCATAATGCTGGCAAGATGCTTAGCAAGCTTATTAACTTTCTCTTGTTTGGCGCTTAAATCCTCCAGCGCTTGCTGTTGCACCAGAAAATATGCATCTGAATTCTGCAGGGACTTCCTCAGTCCTTCAGCTTCCTGTCGCAGCACATCTGATCGATGTCTTTCAACTTGAAGTTGAGACTCAAGAAGACGAACTGATTTAGGCAGCGAGTTCGAAGAGCTTGTGCCAGCAGTAGTGGCCAGTAACTCGAACACTACATCAAGACAGGACTTTTGGGTTCCCTTAGTGTCGTCAAGATAGTTTTTATCAGCTTTCTTGGAGACCAACAGGGATGTCTCACTATCTTGAACCTTATCTGCATTACTTCCTTTACCATTAGATAACGCGGTACTGTTGTCCAATATTTTGTCCGCATTCTAAAAGAGAAACAAGCAGACACATCACATGTTTACCATGTTGTATATGAAACTCATTTTGGTAAATGAGTTCAGTAGTAAAGTGGACAGGATAACAGCATGAAACAAACATATATCTATGTGCCATGGTCACTTTATGGTCTATATCATTTTAGTTTTTGTTGCCAAATCAAGATAGAGACACAGCTCAAATAATATTTGTTCAAGACAAAGCAGAATAAACAGAATATAATTGTGGGTAACTATAGAGCAATAACAACACTTGTAATGTGCATGACATGAGAACATAACTGTTTATTCAATTGAAACTGAAATCAACATAGAGCAGGTTACAACAGCAAACCAGTTAAAGAAACAGGTTTAAAACATACCTGTTGCACCAATGGAGATTCAATTCCATCCTTCAAATTTGAAAATAGTTGGTATGAGTAAATACAGTAATGCAAGAGCAAAGGAGTATGAACCATAGCTACAGAACCTGACCTGACAACAATTCTTCTTCTCCTTTAAGCGTTGAGTTGGGATTCGGAGTGGTGGTCCTCGTGCTTTGGGCACTACAATTCCCTTACTAACCGCTCGTGTTTGGGTGCTCTGTGGTGGAGACGGTGTTGTGTCAACTGGAACTGGGTTACTATCTGCCGGAGTTGGGGTTAGAAGGGGTGTAGTTGGTTCTCTGTCCAACTGGGTAGGGGTACAATCTGCGAGAGTCTGGGTTATGTGTGGTGGATCTGGTCCTTGGGCAAGTACAACCGTGGTTCTATCTGCATCAACTGGTAGCACTATCTTTTCTGAAGACCGTGTTGTTACTCCCTTAGATACTGCCATCATGCTCTCCAATTCAAATGGCTGATAAACAAGAAAAGTAATTGAAAGTATATACATTGTATGATAGATAGGTGCAATGGATAGTGGGGAATAAAAGAGGGCATGAAATAATTCATATTTATGTTGTCTAACCAAACAGGATAGCATGACACAATTTCACATATATGATGGCTAACTAAACAGGATAGCATGACACAATTTCACATTATGATGGCTAACTAAAAAAGATGGAAAGACATAGTTCAAAATATGAGACTATGTAAACAGGATGACATCACATAACTATATAATGTGTTTATTAAATAGGTTGGCATGCTATAATTCACATACATTCATGGATAGAATGCCATAATTCTAAATATAATGACTGTAAACACTAAACAGGATGAGATGATATAACTATATGATGTCTTTATTAAATGGGTTGCCATGCCATAATTCAGATAGATGATGTGTAGCATAGATACCTCCAAAGATGGGGCCCTTTGTACGGTTTAGGCTTAACCGTTTAGCAATAATAACACCCATACTGAAAGTGTTATCACCGAATAAGGCATGGAGCAGAATAATAATATCAGGGACACTGAAGTTTCCACTATTTCCACGACCAATTAAACATCGACTAGCAAATATAGCAAAGTAGCGTAAAACAGGAAAATGTATGCTAGTGATTCTCGCATCGGAACCCTTCCTCGGTTCCCCTACAGTAATAGTGTCAATAAAACCTTCCACGTCTTTACGATGTGGTTCATCTAAGCTACCCTCAAAGGGTATTCTACAAGCCGCGCAAAAATTACGTAATGACATTTCCTTAGCCTCATCATATAAATGAAAGGATACTGAAGGAGGTGAATTCTTAGGATAATAATAAAAGTTTTGCATGAAAGTATTGGTGAGTAAGAGATACAGTTCGATCTGGTCGTGGAGGAAGTCGGTGAGGCCCGCATTTTCAGCCAAAGAATAAAAGTCTTCATAAATCTCGGCTGCTCTCAAGAAATTATCACAAGGCCACTCACACGGCCTTACTTCCGCTACACGAGGAAGATTATACTTGGCCTTTTCTTTCTCCTTAGCTTGTTTATCCTTGGAGCTTTGGCTAGAAGAGCCCCTCAAGAACAATCTCTTCATCTTTTTCTGATTTTTTTTGAAATTTTTAGTAACTTCAAAATAAAAGTGAATCAAACTCAACAAAACTGATAGTAACTACTCCCACAAGTGCCTAGATCCTATATCATGCATTAAAATTACTTGGGACCTCATAAATTTGACATATAAGCTCAAGAACAGGATCACCTAGGCAGCGAAAATTTGCAATGAATAAAGAACTAGAACAAAAACTAATTGGACCATTGGAGGAGTCACATACCAAGCAAATCTCCCAAAGCAGTTTTGTGAATGGAGCTTTGAGCAAAGGAGATCAAAAATCGCAGCAAAATTAGCTAGAACTCGTGCTTGAGCTGGATGGGGATTTTTTTGGGAGGAAGATGGAGTGTGTGGGTGCAGGAATAAGTGGAGGGGAGCAACCTTGGGCCCACGAGGCAGGAGGGCGCGCCCAGGGGGTGTGGGCGCGCCCTGGACCCTCGTGGCCAGGTGCTTGCCCTCCCTGCTGTGTTCTCAGTGCCTAAAATCCTCAAATATTCCATAAAAAATCATACTAAATTTGCAGGGCATTTGGAGCACTTTTATTTTTGGGATATATTTTTTATTGCATGGATAATTCAAGAAGCAGACAGATAATACTATTTTTGCTTTATTTATTCTAAATAACAAAAAGTAAAAAAGAAGGTATAGAAGGTTGTGCCTTCTAGTTTCATCCATCTCATGATCATCAAAATGAATCCACTAACAAGGTTGATCAAGTCTTGTTAACAAACTCACTCCGAATAACACGGTACTCGAGAAATTTCGAATAACACTAGTGTCGGTGTCAAAACCGGCGGATCTCGGGTAGGGGGTCCCGAACTGTGCGTCTAGGCGGATGGTAACATGAGACAAGGGACACGATGTTTTACCCAGGTTTGGGCCCTCTTGATGGAGGTAAAACCCTATGTCCTGCTTGATTGATATTGATGATGTGGGTATTACAAGAGTAGATCTACCACGAGGTCAAGGAGGCTAAACCCTAGAAGCTAGCCTATGGTATGATTGTTGTTATCTCCTACGGACTAAAACCATCCGGTTTATATAGACACCGGAGAGGGCTAGGGTTACACAGGGTCGGTTACAATGGTAGGAGATCTACATATCCGTATCGCCAAGCTTGCCTTCCACGCCAAGGAAAGTCCCATCCGGACACGGGACGAAGTCTTCAATCTTGTATCTTGATAGTCTTGGAGTCCGGCCGATGATGATAGTTCGGCTATCCGGACACCCCCTAGTCCGGGACTCCCTCAATAGCCCCTGAACCAGGCTTCAATGATGACGAGTCCGGCGCGCATATTGTCTTCGGCGTTGCAAGGCGGGTTCTCCTTCAAATTCCATGTGCCTGCTGAATAGTGTCCGGCTTCCTTATAAATGTTGCGCTCCTTGGCTTCCATGTCCAATAATGGCCCTCTTCCACGTGTCGTATGAATGCGAAAAGCTAGGGTATTTTTGCGTTTTACCCCCTAGCTGTGTGCATAAGCCGCCTATAAGAGAGGCGAGGATCTAGATCCAAATCACACCATCCTCCTTCCGCAAGTACTCATCGAAGCGCCTCTGACAAAAATCCATCCCATCATGGATAGTCAACGCGACTCCTCCTCTCGCGCTCCCAGCCCTCAGCCAGGAGATTGGGGGAGATGTTCAGTTCCACACAGCGAGCTAGTGACGCTCCAAACCGAGGGATATCTTCCCCCAACCTTCATGGTTCCAGTTCGAGCCGGACTGGCCACCTACAGGGGTGGAAAGCAGGCGGAGAGCGTCCCCAATCCCTCCAAAGGAGAGCGGGTATGCTTCGTCCCTTATCTAATAAGGGGACTCGAATTTCCCATACATCCGTTTCTCCGGGGGCTCCTGGAGTTCTATGGACTCCAGCTTCACCACCTTACACCTGCCTCCATTTTGCACATCGCGGGCTTTGTAGCTCTTTGCGAGCTGTTCTTGGGCATCGAGCCCCATTTTGCGCTGTGGAAGAGATTGTTTTGCCTCGTACCCCGTTCTCATGAGGGGTCGATATATCAAGTGGGCGGAGCCGAAATATGGCGCATCGCCGGGACCGGATATCTATCCGGAACCCCGAAGAAGGCGTCCGAAGACTGGCCTTCGGAATGGTTTTATATGGAAGACGCCCCACTGCCGGATCTAGTTCGGATCGGCCTCCCGGAGTTCAGCAACGCTCCCTTGAAGAAACGCCTGAGTTGGCGCCCGCGGAGCCCTCAGCGGGAAGATGATGGGAGCGTCCAATATCTGATGGGCCGGATAAGGTTACTGGCCCACTCCGGATTGACCATGATTGGAGTCATGGCCACGTGCATTATGCGAGGGGTGCAGCCGCTCCAATATAGGGGCCACCCCATGTGGGATTTCAACGGGGAGGATGACGCCTCCCGTCATGGCCGCAAGGGGCCGGGATCGGTCGCCGATCTGGTGAAGATCCTATCCGGCTTGTACAAGGGGGAGAAGGAGGACTTCCTCCGCACGAGTCCATTGAATGTATTCTCCATGAATAACCCTCGGAGCTGGGTAATCGGACGTTTATCTATCCGATCCATATTCCCAAAGTCAAGTGTCTCACTTTGTGATTTTGACGCAGGAGCTGCGCCGGGACGTGGAGGGCATACAAAGCCTGACTCCACAGCCTGAGGATCCGGGACGATCCCTTGATCCGGCCTCCGAAGAGGATCTGGACATAAAGGTGGAGCTGATTGACGGGGTGTTCCACCAACTTAGCATGGACAATGCTCTAGTCGCCATTATGGCTGACTACCCCGGTTTATCTCCGGCTTCCCAGGTGACTACGACCGGAGTCCTGACACTACTACTTGGTCCATGCTTATTTCTGACCACCGTGTACCAACGGTGCTTCGCAGGAGGCGCCTTTAAGGCGGGAAGCCGAACCCGCGGCGGCTGACCAACAAGGGTCAGTTCGGCCCAGCAGGCGGAAGAGGAGTGTGGCGCGAATCGAAATGTCGCCGCAACGGTACGACGCACCGCCGTTTTTAAGGGAAAGATACCTAGGAGGTATATTAACGCTCATGATTTTTCCAGGAGGAAGAGCGCTCGCCGGACAGTGTCCGGAGAGGTTGCCAATCAAGCCTCCGCCAGCCATGCTCCAACGCGTGGTCCGGAAGGGGAAGCGAACACAAGGCATGAGCCGGATGCTCCTCCAACGGAGGATGCCGATAGGCTGTCCGCCACCAGGTCTGAGGTGGAGAGCGCCATGAATCACAGGCGCCGCCGGACGGTTCTTCGTGACGCGTGTTTCTCTCTGGAGGCACTGAGTGCCTTTAATGTGGGAGACGTGCACCTCCGTGCCGCTCGAGATGGTCTAACCAGAGCCACGGAGCAGTATGTGAAAGACATATGGGTGAGGAATTTTAATAGTTATATAGGCCAGTAGCCCCCGAGACTTAAAATAGTTAGAATAACTGATTTAAGGATCATTTGTCTATGCAGGATCTTACGGAGAAGAATACCTGTCTGTCCCAGGAGCTTCAAGAGTGCAAGGCCCAACTTGAGGCCGCACTAGCCGCCGCAGAGGGAGCCACAGAGACCCCCTCTGGTAATACATACTTCGAAAAGATAAGTAGTTTACGAAGTGCAGCGTGTGCGTAAGTCTGACAATTAAATTGCAGAGGGTGCTGGCCTGGAACCGGACAAGCAACATCTGCTACGCCAACTGAAGGCCAGCGAGAAGGTGCTTATGAGGGTGCAGCAGGAGAGGAACAAACTCCAAGATGCCAACACCCAGCTGGGCAAAGAACTAGAAGATGTTCGGGTCCAGCTGTCTGACTCCGTAAAGGAGAATCGACGGCTTCGTCGCGGCATTTACAGTAAGTGCTTGAGCAAACTCTTTTGAAAAGAAGAGTTCAGCGAGGAAGTCGATTGACAGAAATGTGTCTGTAGGTGTGCTCACGGGTCGTCCGGCGGAGGAAATGCCTGGTTCCACGGGTGACCTTCTTCCCGAGCTGCTGCAACTGCACGAACGTATTCGGCAGGCGATGAGCAGCGTCGTCCAGGCCTTATGGTCGTCCGTCTCCCTACCCGAGGGTCTTGGAGAGCTTGCTGACAAGCTTCAGGGAGTACGGCAGCACTTCCGTCTGTGGAAGATATCGGCCTGCCGTCAAGGCGCCAGAGAGGCCTAGGCCATGGTGAAGATGTGGTACATGAAGGCTGATCCAAACCACATGGCCGAGGTCGGACCTGTGGGGCCCAATGGGAAGGAGATCCCTATGAGCTTAATGTACGGCCAAGTAGAGTTGGCCGCGAAATATTCCCAACGGGACTGTAAACTAGACAGCCTATTAGATGGGATTTAAGAGGAGTTCAATCAGTCAATATGACGATGTAATTTTAAAATGACATGTAAAATGCCTTCTAGCCGGATTGTAAATCGTTTGTCTTTGCGGACCTTTTCGCTTCAACCTCGGGACCCAACAGTCCGGAGTGTGTCTGAATACCCTAATGGTTATAAAAACCGGGGCATGCATGGAGACCAGGCGTAGGGGTCATTAGTGCTTTATCAGACAAGTGCCCAACTAGTTATGTTATATTACATGGTTAGTAAGAAACATCTTCCAGGGGGAATAGTTCCGTTAGGGGTTCCTTTCCCTGGGAGGCATGCCCTAAGGTGCATGTCCGTACTGCGAAGAGAGCAGAAAAAGCATCTGGGGGCAGATAAATAAATAAGTAATAAATCATCTTTCAAGTCACCGACTGAATATTCCCTTAAGAACGCTAGCTTTCGGCTTCACCCAGTCTGAGGTACACATCCGGCTGACCCGGCAGTAACAATCGCAGAGGTGCTCCCTTTACCTCCTAGCCGAACAATCGGGAACGTAGGGGTAAGCACAGGAGCCAGGCAACCCAGCTTGGCCAAAACTTAAGTCATATCGATGCATATAATGGTGAATAAAAGGTACATGCGGAAGTATGACACATGTGTTGGGCATGAAGCCCGTATAAATAAGCTTCTGTTAAAGAAGCCCCCAGGTATAATGAGTGCGAGTAGCACATCAAGTGTGTGCGAACAATGCGCGGATCAGCCCATCAAAGGCTTTTACTAAAAAAGGGGGAAGAAGGAGGGGAACAAGAGACAGCGAAAATATAAAAGGTGGACGGAGGAGGGAGATGAACTTTGAGTCCGGCGCTAGGCGTAGAATCTTCGGAGACGGGCTGCGTTCCAGGGGTTCGGCTCGAGTCGGTTGTCAGATGCGTTATGTAGACGGTATGCTCCGCCGGTCAGGACTTGGTCGATGATGAAGGGACCTTCCCATTTGGGCTTAAGTTTGTCCTTTTTCTTGTCCGGCAGGCGTAGAACAAGTTCGCCATCATTGTAAGTTTTGGCCCGTACTTCTCTGCTTTGATATCTTCGAGCCTGCTGCTGATAGAATGCGGAACGAGCTTTTGCCACGTCCGGTTCCTCCTCTAAGGCGTCCAAACTGTCCTGCCGATCCAACTCGGCTTCTCTTTCTTCGTACATGCGCACGCGAGGTGAGTCATGAATTATATCGCAGGGCAAAACTGCCTCTGTGCCGTACACCATAAAAAATGGTGTGAATCCGGTAGTGCGGTTAGGCGTGGTCCGTAGCCCCCAGAGTACGGAGTCGAGCTCCTCTACCCAGTGCGTGTTAGATTCCGTGAGGGACCGCACTAATCTAGGTTTGATGCCGCTCATGATTAGACCATTTGCTCGTTCGACTTGACCGTTAGTTTGGGGGTGATAGAATGAAGCGTAATCGAGCCTGATGCCCATATTTTTGCAGCAGAGTTTAACCTCGTCAGCCGTGAAATTCGTGTCGTTATCAGTGATGATGCTGTGGGGGACGCCGTAACGGTGTACTAACCCGGATATGAAGTCTATCACGGGTCTGGATTCGGCCATTTTAACTGGCTTGGCCTCTATCCATTTGGTGAATTTGTCCACCATGACCAATAGGTATTTTTGCTTGTGGGTTCCCCCTTTAAGGGGTCCAACCATGTCAAGCCCCCAAACCGCAAACGGCCAGGTCATGGGTATAGTTTTGAGGGCGGTGGGTGGCATGTGGCTTTGATTAGCAAAGAGCTGGCAACCGAAGCATCGTTGGACTAAGTCCTGAGCATCTGCCCGAGTAGTCGGCCAATAAAATCATGTATGGAAGGCCTTGCCTACAAGGGCCCGGGCTGCGGCGTGGTGCCCGCCGAGTCCGGCGTGAATTTCAGCCAGGAGATTTCGCCCTTCCTCTTCGGAGATGCACCTTTGAAGGACTCCGGTTGTGCTTTTCTTATAAAGTTCTCCCTCATGGACCTTGTAGGCTTTTAGATCGCCGAACTATGCTGTGGGCCTCATTTTGGTCTTCTGGAAGTTCCTGCCTAGTTAAATAGGCTAGGAATGGGTCCGTCCACGGGGCAATTACTGCCATTATTTCGTGGGCTGAGGGTGTTATTTCATTGGTTAAGCCACCGACTGTGTCAGAATGTTTCGTGTTGGGTGGCGCGGTTGTTTCCGGGTTGTTAGTTCCGGACTCCTCTTCCCATAAGACGGATGGCTTGAAGAGCCGCTCCAGGAAGATGTTTGGAGGGATGGCGTCGCGCTTTGCACCGATGCGCGCCAACACGTCGGCTGCCTGGTTATTATCCCGAGCTACATGGTGGAATTCGAGTCCTTCGAACCGAGCTGACATTTTCAAGACGGCGTTACGATAGGCTGCCATTTTCGGATCCTTGGCGTCAAAGTCTCCATTTACTTGGGATATTGCGAGGTTTGAATCCCCGCGCACCTCTAGGCGTTGAATACCCATGGAGATTGCCATCCGGAGACCATGTAGAAGGGCCTCGTATTTGGCTGCATTGTTGGAATCCGTGTACATTATCTGAAGTACGTATGGTACTGTGTCTCCGGTTGGGGACGTCAATACGACGCCAGCCCCCAAGCTGGTCAACATTTTGGAGCCATCGAAATGCATGATCCAATTGGAGTATGCGCCGTACTCTTTAGGGAGTTCGGCTTCGGTCCATTCGGCGATGAAGTCAGCCAAAACTTGCGACTTTATAGCTCGCCTTGGTTTGTAGGTTATGTCAAATGGTAAGAGTTCAATGGCCCATTTTGCAATCCTGCCCGTCGCGTCGCGGTTGTTTATAATGTCGTTGAGAGGTACTTCGGAGGCCACTGTTATCGAGCACTCTTGAAAGTAGTGTCACAGCTTCCGGGATGCCATGAACACCGCATACGCTATCTTTTGATAATGTGGATACCGGGACTTGCATGGGGTTAAGACAGTGGATACGTAGTACACTGGTTTTTGAAGAGGGAATTTGTGTCCTTCTGTTTCTCGTTCGACGACGAGCGTTGCGCTGACAACTTGATGTGTTGCCACGATATATAATAACATTGGTTCGCCTAGGTTGGGCGCGGCCAGGACCGGATTTGTTGCTAATATGGCCTTTATTTCTTCGAGTCCGGCCGTGGCAGCATCCATCCACTCGAAGTGTTCGGTGCGCCGGAGGAGGCGGTAGAGAGGCAATGCCTTTTCTCCCAAACGGGAGATGAAGCGGCTTAGAGCCGCCACGCATCCAGTCAGTTTTTGTATTTGTTTGAGGTCTTTTGGGATATCCAGTTGTGACAGAGCTCGGATCTTAGTTGGGTTTGCTTCAATTCCTCTACCAGATACAATGAAGCCCAAGAGCTTTCCGGCTGGTATGCCGAAAACGCATTTTTCCAGGTTGAGCTTAATGTCATATGCTCGGAGGTTGTCGAATGTGAGCCTCAAATCGTCTACTAGAGTTTCGACGTGTTTGGTTTTAATGACCACATAGTCTACGTATGCCTACACTGTTTTGCCGATCTGGATAGCCAGACATGTCTGAATCATGCATTGATATGTTGCGCCGGCGTTTTTAAGTCCGAAGGGCATTGTGTTGAAGCAGAATGGTCCGTATGGAGTAATGAATGCCATTGCGGCCTGGTCTGTTTCCGCCATCTTGATTTGATGGTATCCGTAGTATGCGTCGAGGAAACACAATAAATCGTGCCCCGCGGTAGCATCGATGATTTGGTCGATGCGGGGGAGGGGGAAAGGATCCTTTGGATAGGCCTTATTAAGGTCTTTAAAATCCACACAAAGGCGCCATGATTTGTCCTTTTTTGGTACCATTACCAGGTTCGCTAGCCAGTCCGGATGTTTTATATCTCTGATGAATCCGGCTTCTAATAGTTTGGCTAGCTCCTCTCCCATTGCCTGTCTTTTGGGTTCGGAAAATCGTCGAAGAGCCTGTTTGACTGGCTTGAATCCTTTTAGGATATTTAGGCTGTGCTCTGCCAGCCTGCGTGGGATTCCTGGCATATCTGAAGGGTGCCAGGCAAAAATGTCCCAATTTTCCCGAAGGAATTCTCGTAGTGCGGCTTCTACATCAGGGTTTAATTGTGCCCCAATGGAGGCCGTCTTTGTGGGGTCCGTTGGATGGACCTGGAATTTGACTATTTCGTCTGCTGGTTTAAAAGAGGTGGACTTAGATCTCTTATCGAGTATCACATCGTCCCTATTCACCATGGAGCGTAGTGCAGTGAGTTCTTCTGCCGCTAGGGCTTCGGATAGTGCCTCTAGGGCTAGTGCGGCTGTCTTATTTTCAGCACGGAGTGCTATGTCCGGATCACTGACCAGAGTGATGATTCCATTGGGCCCGGTCATTTTGAGCTTCATGCACCCGTAATGGGGTACGGCTTGGAAAATTGTGAATGCCTCTCGCCCTAATAGAGCGTGATATCCGCTGCTGAACGGGACCACTTGGAACATGACTTCCTCGGACCTGTAGTTGTCCGGCGAGCCGAACACTACATCTAGTGTGATTTTTCCTGTGCAGCGTACTTCCCGACTAGGGATTATTCCTCTAAAGGTTGTGTTGCTTCGCTCAATGCGGCTCCAGTCTATTTCCATTTTTGGAGGGTTTCCTCGTAGATGAGGTTTAATCCACTGCCGCCATCCATGAGTACCTTGGTAAGACGAAAGCCGTCCACTATTGGACTGAGGACCAATGCGGCTGGTGCTCGGGCTGTTCGGAATTTAGGTTCGTTGTTGGCATCGAAGGTGATAGCCGTGTCGCTCCATGGATTTGTTGTTGCTACTTGGTAGACTTCAGCGAGACTGCGGATTGTTCGTTTCCGCATATTATTTGATGCGAAAGTCTCGAAGACTGTTAATACCGTACTGGTACTGTTGGGCTGGTTCTCCGGGGCTAGAAGCCCTTCACCACTTTTGGCCACCTGCCGTAGTATCCAACATGCTTGAAGGCTATGTGTTGGAGTGGCGCCCTCTGTATTATGGATTTTGCAGGGTCCGCTGAGCCATCCCTCCAGTACGGTTCCGTACCCTTTAGGGTTTTTTTGCTTTTTGGTTTTTGACCCAGGTGCTTGAGCATGGTGCACCCTTTTATTCTGGACTAGGGTTGTGTTCAGGGCCGGATTGTCCCAAAATCTAGTTTCGGTTTTCCAGGCACTCTCCATCGCACAGTATTTTCACACTATGGTCGCCAGGTCGGTGAAGCGCATAACTTCGCGATGACTTATGGCGTTCATGATTCCCTTGTCCGTGCCATTGTTGCAGAAAATAGAGGCGGCCACGAGAGGGTAGGGCGCGACCCTGTCATGTGGGCCCCTCGGGCGGCCACCGCCGTACTTCTTCCTCCTATATAAGCCTATGTACCCCGAAAACATCCAGGGAGCACCCGAAACACAATTTCCACCGCCGTAACCTTCTGTATCCGCGAGATCCCATCTTGGAGCCTTCGTCGGTGCTCTGCCGGAGGGGGAATCGACCACGGAGGGCTTCTACATCAACACCATAGCCCTTCCGATGAGTTGTGAGTAGTTTACCACAGACCTTCGGGTCCATAGTTATAGCTAGATGGCTTCTTCTCTCTTTTTGGATCTCAATACAATGTTCTCCCCCTCTCTTGTGGAGATCTATTTGATGTAATCTCTTTTTGTGGTGTGTTTGTCGAGATCCGATGAATTGTGGGTTTATGATCAAGTTCATCTATGAATAATATTTGAATCTTATCTGAATTCTTTTATGTATGATTGAGTTATCTTTGCAAGTCTCTTCGATTTATCAGTTTGGTTTGGCCTACTAGATTGATCTTTCTTGCCATGGGAGAAGTGCTTAGCTTTGGGTTCAATCTTGCGGTGTCCTTACCAAGTGAAACAAAGGGTTGCAAGGCATGTATTATATTGTTGCCATCGAGGATAAAAAGATGGGGTTTATGTCATATTGCATGAGTTTATCCCTCTACATCATGTCATCTTGCTTAATGCGTTACTCTGTTCTTTGTGAACTTAATACTCTAGATGCAGGCAGGAGTCGGTCGATGTGTGGAGTAATAGTAGTAGATCCAGGCAGGAGTCGGTCTACTTGTTGCGGACGTGATGCCTATATACATGATCATGCCTAGATAATTTCATAATTATTCGCTTTTTTATCAATTGCTCGACAGTAATTTGTTCACCCACCGTAATACTTATGCTATCTTGAGAGAAGCCTCTAGTGAAACCTATGGCCCCTGGGTCTATCTCTTATCATATTTGCTTCCAATATACTTTTATTTGCATCTTTACTTTTTGCATCTATATTATAAAATACCAAAAATATATTTATCTTATCATACTATCTCTATCAGATCTCACTTTCGCAAGTGGCCGTGAAGGGATTGACAACCCCTTTATTGCGTTGGTTGCGAGTTCTTGGTTTGTTTGTGTAGGTGCGTGGGACTTTTGAGGAGCCTCCTACTAGATTGATACCTTGGTTCTCAAAAACTGAGGGAAATACTTACGCTACTATTGCTGCATCACCCTTTCCTCTTCAAGGAGAACCAACGCAAGCTTAAGACATAGCAGTCACCGAGGAAGATTTGAACAACTTTGTTGAGACTGGCGTCTTAGCCAAGAAAGATGACATCCACTGGAGGGTCCCAGGCCCCCAAAATCCTCTTGAGCCCAAGGAAGGAGAAGTAATTGTTTTTTTACTGATCACATGATTCAGGGGTTTACCCCGCCCAGCTCAAAATTCTTTCGAGATGTGCTACAATTCTTCCAACTTCATCCTCAAGACATTGGGACCAACTCTGTCTCCAACATTTGCAACTTCCAAGTCTTTTGCGAAGCTTATCTTCAAGAGGAAGCCACTATCAAAATTGTTCAAGGATTTTTGTTATTTGAACCGGCAGGGGGAATTCACCGATGGACCCAGCCTGGAGCTAGGTGGAGTTTCAATTCAAAAACGGAAAGAGGCCACCTTCCCATATGCCAAGCCGCCCAGTCATCCCAAGGACTGGAACCAGACTCGGTTCTATTGCCAAGATACATCTCCAGAGGGTGAGAATCCCCTACCGGGTTATCGTGAACACCGGCTTAGCAACACACATCCGCTCCCACAGTGGATCAACACGAAGTAACGGGCCAAGTATGCGCCCACTTTTTCAAATATTAGAGCCTTCATGGCTAACGGCTTAACTGGCATCGACCTTGTTTGGTGTTGGGTCTTCTGGAGGATCATGCCATTAAGCCGCCGCCCCGGCTTAATGTGGGAGTACACCGGCAACTTGAAAGATCCCCAACGCCACTACGAAATTCAATTATTTAACGCAGAAGTTAATGAAGCAACCAATGCTTTATTGAATGAAAGCTGGGCAGAATGCAGTAAGACTAGACTTAGTCCTTCCTGCACTTTCAACCAGCCGCCAGCCGTAAGTATTGCACATCATGTTTCCAATTTGACTCATGTTTTCATTAATGTTGTCCACTTATGATCATCTGACCTCCACAGGTCGATTCTTCTTTTTGGATGAAGAAGCTGCAGGATAAGCCAGCTAAACAGACCCGGACCAAGACCAAGGTTACCAAAAAACCTGCCAAGAAGAAGAACGACCCCTCTGAGTTACTGAACTTGGATGATGATGGTGATGATGATGAGTCGGAGGTAGAACTTGATTCTCTTGGCTCATTTTTTGTACATCTCATTGACAATGACTGTTATCAGGATGAAGCGGAAGCCAGCCGTGCGGGTGATGAAGAGGTAATTGTTCTTTCCTCCGGCTCAGAATCTGTGCCAAAGTAGAAAAGTTGCCAAGCAAGCCGGAAAGTAAGGTTTTCTCATCCTTTGGCTTATTTGGATCCCAACTTTATTTTGAAGAAGCAGCAACATGAAGCTCGCCGCACAACCTGGAACAACGGAAGCATGATCCTTTCCTCTGGCTTACCAAACACTCTAGCTCCCCACAAGCGTCGTCCAGAGGTCGCAACAATTTTCGACTTAATTTATCCCAAAGCCGGTCTTTTCCGACAACCTCTTAATCCCTCCGATTCAAATTACTAGGGAACATCTCATTCCTCCTCTGGCGACTCAACAGGAACTCATGTCCCAACCTTCAAACCTGTGCCTGGGTAAGACTTCTAAGTCTCTGCTTTGAATTATATACTCAATTGTTGTGTTAACCTCATCTTGTGTTTTATTCACAGAGCTATGGCAAAGCCCAGCAAGAAAATGAAGGTGACAAAAACCACTGAAAACCCTTCTGAGCCGGAGCAGCAGTCCACTGAGACGTCCCACGATGAACCTGAAGCCACAGCCGATGAACCGCCATTGGTCGAGCACAATGTTCATGTAGACCAGATGGATATTGATCCAGCCACCACCAAGCCGTTAAGCCCTATTAAGCCGCCAAGCCCCGCCAAGCCCAACCAAGCCTACTGAAGAGAAGGCTGGTGATGTTACCATCATTGGGCATGGTTATACATCGCTAGGCAATCCCACTGTCTTGTCAAAGCACAATGCCAAAGAAGAAATTCTTGTTGCTGACAAAGGCAAGTGGTCAATCAATTTAGAGAGCTATGCCCACTTCAGTGCTCAAGAGATCCACTCTGGGTACTTGAACCGCCTGCACACAAGCCGTGATTTTGAAGCCGACTTAGTAAACTTGATGAAGGAGCGCTTTGAGGTAAACACTACAACTCTTTTCATATGAATACACTTCCATTAGCCACCAAGTTTACTGAACATGCTAGAATAGAATGTGTTGTAGACTTTAAATAGCTTTGTAGATCAAATCCAGTAGCCCCCAAGGGTCGGCTTATACTTTCAAGATAAACCGAGACTTCCAATAGTGATATTTCAACTTTGCACATGTAGCCCCCAAGGGCCCGCTTGATCTGTCAAGATGATACTGGACTTTGAATATTAATGAGTCAATTTCGCACCTGTAGCCCTCAAGGGCCGGCTTAATCTGTCAAGATAAGTCCGGTCTCATTACCATATGTGTCCATAAAATCCAAGCATATAGCCCCCATGAACCGGCTATAGCCACCATAATTTAACCGGGTCATCATAAAATTGTCTTCAAAAAAGAGCAATTTGCATTAGCCCCCAAGTGCCAAGTAAAATACTTGTATTGTGCTTGGCACTTTTAAATAAGAGGATTTTAACCCCACCTATAGTTCATATCCTGTAGGCTGAGCTTACTGTCAAAGAATTTCAAGTTGCTGATCTTCAAGAGAATATAAAGGCTCAGCAATCTGAAACCTCCAAAGCCAAAGCTGAATTGACCACTACCTTGGCAGAGATGGAAAAGCTGAAGAAAGACTTCAAAGCTGACCAGGCAGGCTGGGAGACAGAGAAATCAGCTCTGTTGAAGAGAATAGAGGATGTAGAAGCAGCTCTTAAACCGGTGGCTGAAGAGCTTGCCGGTTTAAAACATCAAGTAAATGTCATGACTGCTGCCATCTTCGATAAGTAACTTCATCTCAATTTGTTACTACCAATGCATTGCAATCATTATTCATCCGGCTTATAGATTTACTTATGAATGCAGGCTCCAGAATCTCACATCTTGGCTCAGACATGCGCAAGAAGCTGAAAGCCGCCTACACCCTTATAGAACAACTGTACACGGGCGCGCAACAAGCTATCTATGTTTCCTCGCACAAGAAACAACTGCCAACCCTTATCAAGGACACGCTGGAGAAGTTATCTGTGTTGCCCTCAATGAATTGAGGAGCTGAAGAAATCTGCTGCTAGAGCTGGCGCACTCACCGCACTAACCCGGGATAAAGCATGGCAAGCAGATCTTGCCCCGGAGGACTTGGCCAATGGTTGTCCTAGTGTAAAGGAGGACGGGTCTCCCTTCAGTGTTGAGGACTTTTCTTCAATAGCAAGAGATATGCGTCCTTTAGCAAGCAAGTTAGCTGAAGATACCAACCTGTCACATTATCAGGCGGTTTACGATGCTGATAACAAAAAGGTCAAGGCGCCAATTCATGAGTCCCAGGACCTTGCTCCTCCAATTCGTAAGCACACTTTTGCCCCTGACATTGACCCGTCAACACTTATTAGTGATGAGGCTGTATTCAAAGCTTTGACTGGGATCAATTGGGCAACCTCTGACTTCCAGCCAATGGGTGAAGAGGAGGACAATGAGCCGTTGTTGGATGACCCACAACCCTCAACTCGCCAAGGCCAAGACCAGTAAGCCGTAGGCCGGCTCAACATCTACCAGCTGTGATACTTTGCAAAAACACTTATTCTTTTGGGTTGTATGTTGCCTTGTAATAGGCTAGCTTTAAAACAATTATCTGTCATGCCATCGTGCATGTTGATCTGCATAACACTTATGAACCGTTTTGATCTTCCTTCATGATCCAATGTTTATGCTTATACTCATTAGCAATTTTGCTTAAGCATGTTGTCATAAACCCTGCATGCAAATAGAGCACAATTGCCTTGGCGGTTTACCCCAAGGCGGGTCAAAATGGCCCATAGGACAAACCACTGGTGACTGTAACGTCCATAACCAAGGTCGGCTTATCAAAACCTTATAGAATCATAACAAAAATAAATATCATACCTGACACTTATGTGTATTGCCGGCTTACCAGGCCATATGTAATAAGGGCAACAGTCCCAACTCAGAGTGCAACACTCTGTGTAATTTATTCACGCTGTCGGCTTACAACGCCTTAGACAGCAAAGGGTAGCATCCCCCAAAATTTGAGAGTACAGGACTCCAAACATATGATCATCATACACTGGCGACTTAACATCCAAAGCCAGACCGGGTTAACAAAACACCGGATATTAGCAAATAAAGATCAAGGCATCATGGCCAGAATCAATTTTCAACCATATATCAATATGGGACAAACAACAATAAAAAAGATTCAAAGGTAATAGAAAACAGAAGACCAAGGCATTCAAAGGCTACCAAGCCTCAACATCAAGTGCTATTCAAGGGCTGCATAGCCACTAAGTTACTCCTTAATTCAAACATGTAAGCCAGGCCTCACATGACCAATCATCGTTTTAACCTTGACAAGTTCAGGGTATTTACAAGATTGACTATCAAGAGTACGACGAGTCATTCCAGGATTACCTGGTCGGAGTGGCAATCATACAAAGGAAGGAAAACCCTGATTTTTGGTGAATACGCCTGGTGTCCAGGCCTATTATGAGGGACAACAAAGCTCCTATTCATTTAACAAGAAGCCCCCAAGTAATATTTTGATCCAGGCATACAAGCCGGATCAGTAGGGTAGTCATAGCTATGCTCAATGAGCAGGAAGCCCCTAGGTATTTGTAATCAAGGTGTTGGGGATATAACTATTAGATATGACCCGCCCAGGAGGCCGGGTTATACCTATGGCGATTCATGATATGAAGCCCATGAGGATATTGAAGACGGCAGTTCACAGGCAAGGTCCCAAGGCCCAAGGGCACCTTAAGGCCCGTAAGAGTAAACCGCCATATATGTATAACTTGTATTGTAAGGCATGTATAGTTAGTCACCCAGCCGGACTCGTTGTCTATGAGCCGGCCGAGACTCCATGAGCCGCTTGGCGTCAACCTGTGTATATAAAGGGACGACCCGACGGCGGTTCAGGGCAAGAAACAACAGATCGAAAGCTAGGTCAAGCGGATTCGCTCCCTGGTAATCCAGACATAAGCAATACCACCTCAAACTGGATTAGGCGTTTACCTTCACCGAAGGGGGCAAACCAGTATAAACTCCTATGTCCTTTGTCCCGTTCAACCCCTTTAAGCTAACCTAGTTGCGATGGCTCCATGACTAAGTCCTCACACTAGGACATCTGCCGTGACTATTCCACGACAGTTGGCGCCCACCATGAGGCCAACACACTGTGGTTTCAAGTTCTTAATGGGCAGCTTCGAAGGGACCAAGGGATACATTGTGGGCCAGATGACTAAGAATCGTCGCAGCAAGCTCTATACATCGATGATGCAGGCTGGAGCCCCGAGGCCGGATCAATTGAGTACGGGTACCGAGTCCCCTTCGGCGGAACCCACGTCTTCATCGGCAAGATCGGCGAGCCGGGCCCTGAGCCGGACATCTGCACCAACATCATCAAGACGGCTCAGCGTGCAAGACCCGCCCGAGCTCAGCCTGCCGTGAAACATGCCTTCATGGGATTCATCCATGGAGCGGAATTTGATGAACGATATATGTCTGGCGGTGAGACGGCCATCTATTCTGATGGTAAGTCGTCCACATGTGAGACTACTTCATTGTATCAACTGCAAGATGGCAGGCTTGGGGGCTGCTCCGATGGCGACAGTATTCCAGACACATCCTGGTCAGAACTCCTCAACTACAGCGGCAATGATCTCCGGGTCAGCAGCGGCGACGGCGGCCGGGGCATGAGGCCTTGTGCGCCCGCCGGCTAAGGTTTTGGCGGATTTAATGGATAAACTGACAGATCTATTGACAACAGGGGTCAACCCGGTGAATCAAGCTCAACATAATGCGGAGATTGCAAAGTTACATGATGAGGTAGCACAAGCCAAGGAAGACCTGGCGATAGAGGACGTTAGGATAGTCGCAGAGCGGGCTGCCCTGGATGCTCAGGCCCAGCAAATTCAGTTAGAGGCTTTCCGGCTTACGCTGGATCAAAACGCTTCAAATGAAATCATGAGAAGGAGGCACAAGTCTCGTCTACCTCCGGTTTACGAGGCGAGAAACCTCTTTTGCATGCCTGGAGCGGGGAGCAGTAACCCGCCGCAGACAAACCGGGTTGCAGCACCTGGGACCGGAATGTCGGTTCAGCCACACGTGATGGAGCCACCTCGTTTGAATAATAGTCCGCCTCAACACGTGCCAATACCACCGGGTCATTATTCCAACCCTTTGGATAACATGATCGCTGTAGCGACATGGCTGGCGGCTCTCCCAGTAGATGGAGACTCTCCAGTGGCGGTTGAAACACGAAGGGATAGGGAGCTTCTTCAAACTGCACTGGTGCAGCAGGATGCATATTCTTACAATCGGGATAGGATTCATTCGACCCCTCGCCAAGCCGGAGTTATAACAGACATATGGACTCGCCGGCCATTTCAAGCAATGAGTAGCACCTTAACCAACCAGGTGGGCATGACCCGGCACGTGATGGAGCTCATGACTTGGTCAGTCAGGACAGAGTGCATCAGGAGGCTGAGCAGGCGGCTCAGCGAGCGGCCCACCAGCCCCTTCCAGTTTATCCAACAGCTTCACTAGAGGCAGGCGTGGCCTCTAGAACTACAGGTGTGCCCTATTTGTTGTCGGCTCTGCGTAATGAGCATTTGCCCAAGGATTTCAAAGGACCTCGTAAAGTGCCTAACTACACAGCTGACTTACCCCCTGAGGCATGGATTGAGAGTTATGAGATGGCCATGGAACAGTTGGAGGTCAGTGATGCCAGGTGTGCTAAATACTTCACCATGATGCTGGATGGGATGACCCGTACTTGGTTAAAAGGGCTGCCCACCAACTCCATCGGGTGAGCAAAAGGCCCGGTTTATCTAGAACTTTAAAGATACATGCAAACAACCCATGTCAAATGTGGATTTATCTGCTTGTGCCCAAGAGTAAGGTGAATCAATGACCCATTGGGTGCGCCGGGTCAAGGCTATTATACACTCTTCTGACAACATCAATGCCAGCTCTGCAGTTCTAATGTTGGAGAAAAAATGTCATTTTTTGCCTCTTAAGCAGAAGCTGGGGCGGCTCAAGCGCGATTGTAATGATATGGGGTAGCTGATGGCGTCTCTAATTAAATATGCCAACTCTGATGGTACCAAGGACCCCGAGTCTGATGATGAAAAGACGGGAAAGGGAAAGAAGAGTGGCACGCCAAGGGTCCGCAGCATAACCCGGCGAGTCAGGGGGCAACGGCAAGCGCAAGGCTGATGGCAACTCGGATTTTGTAGCTAATACCAGTAAGCAGAACATTGGTCAGCGTCGTAAGGGGAGGCCGCCTCCTCAGACAGGTGGATCATGTCCCACTCTTGAGCAGTTATTGAATGAGCCCTTCCCAAAGCACGGTACGAAGGAGAGGCCATCCACTCACCTTTGGAAAGATTGTACAATTATGAGGGCTTTCAAAAACTCTAATTTATTCCAAAACAACCATGGGCCGGGCGGCGGCTCGGGTTCTGGCGGCGGCAGTTTTCATGGCCCGAGTTATGGAGGCGGCAGTTCTAATTCCGGCCTCCAGGGTCACCAACACCATCAAGGTAATCAGGGTGGTTACAATCAAGGTAATTAGGATAATTACAATCAACAATCCAGTCAAGGGGGTCAGCAGCAGTCTGGATATCAAAGTCACCCAAAGCAGTTGAATAGTGGGCAGTACCAAGAAGCTTCATAAGAGGGCTGTGAACGCCATTGAGCCGGCAATTCCCCATTACTTGCGATGGTCTGAGCAGCCATTATGTGGAGTCGAGCGGATCACCAGCCCCGGGTCGATAACCCGGGTCACTTGGCTTTGGTGGTGGCGCCTCAAGTTGGTGGATATAAGTTCACTAAGGTACTCATGGATGGAGGTAGCAACATCCTTTATTATGAAACTTTCTATCGCATGGGGTTAACCGATAAAAATCTTAAGTCATCCAATATTTTTTTCCATGGAGTGGTGTGCTACCTCTTGAGCATGCGTTGGTTTTTCCCTTGAAGAGGAAAGGGTGATGTAGCAAAGTAGCGTAAGTATTTCCCTCAGTTTTTGAGAACCAAGGTATCAATACAGTAGGAGGCTCCTCAAAAGTCCCATGCACCTACACAAACAAACAAGAACCTCGCAACCAACGCAATAAAGGGGTTGTCAATCCCTTCACGGTAACTTGCAAAAGTGAGATCTGATAGAGATAATAAGATCAGATAAATATTTTTGGTATTTTTATGATATAGATTGGAAAATAAAAGATGCAAATAAAAGTAGATGGAAAACTTATATAATAAAAGATAGACCCAAGGGCCATAGGTTTCACTAGTGGCTTCTCTCAAGATAGCATAAGTATTACGGTGGGTGAACAAATTATTGTCGAGCAATTGATAGAAAAGCGCATAGTTATGAGAATATCTAGGCATGATCATGTATATAGGCATCACGCCCGTGACAAGTAGACCGACTCCTGCCTGCATCTACTACTATTACTCCACACATCGACCGACTCCTACCTGCATCTAGAGTATTAAGTTCAAGAAGAACAGAGTAACGCATTAAGAAAGATGACACGATGTAGAGGGATAAACTCAAGCAATATGATATAAACCCCATCTTTTTATCCTCGATGGCAACAATACAATACGTGCCTTGCTACCCTTGCTGTCACTAGGAAGGACACTACAAGATTGAACCCAAAGCTAAGCACTTCTCCCATTGCAAGAAATATCAATCTAGTAGGCCAAACCAAACTGATAATTCGAAGAGACTTGCAAAGATAACCAATCAGACATAAAAGAATTCAGAGAAGATTCAATTATTTCTCATAGATAAACTTGATCATAAACCCACAATTCATCGGATCTCGACAAACACACCACAAAAAGAGTTACATCAAATAGATCTCCAAGAAGATCAAGGAGAACTTTGTATTGAGATTCAAAGAGAGAGAAGAAACCATCTAGCTAATAACTATGGACCCAAAGGTCTATGGTAAACTACTCACAACTCATCGGAGAGGCCTTGGAAATGACGTAGAGGCCCTCCATGGTTGATTCCCCCTCCGGCGAAGCACCGGTGAAGGCTCCAAGATGGGATCTCGTGGATACAGAAGGTTGCAGCGGTGGAATTAGGTTTTCATGGTGCTCCTGGATGTTTTAAGGGTACGAGAGTATATAGGCGGAGAAGTATGTTGGTGGAGCAACGAGGGGACCATGAGGGTGGGGGGCGTGCCCACCCCCAGGGGGTGCGCTGGGCACCCTCCTGGCTGCCTCGTTTGTTGCTTGATGTCCACTCCAAGTCTCCTGGTTTGCATTTGTTCCAAAAAGACCGCTCCCGAAGGTTTCATCCCGTTTGGACTCCGTTTGATATTCCTTTTCTTCGAAACACTGAAATAGGCAAAAAAACAACAATTTGGGTTGGGCCTCCGGTTAGTAGGTTAGTCCCAAAAATGATATAAAAGTGTAGAGTAAAGCCCATAAACATCCAAAACGGGTAATATAATAGCATGGAACAATAAAAAATTATAGATACATTGGAGACGTATCAAGCATCCCCAAGCTTAATTCCTGCTCGTCGTCGAGTAGGTAAATGATAAAAACAGAATTTTTGACGTGGAATGCTACCTAGCATAATTCTTAATGTAATTTTATTTGTTGTGGCATGAATGTTCAGATCCAAATGATTCAAAATAAAAGTTCATATTGACATAAAAACAATAATATTTCAAGCATACTAACAAAGCAATCATGTCTTCTCAAATAGCATGGCTAAAGAAAGTTATCCCTACAAAATCATATAGTCTGGCTATGCTCTATCTTCATCACACAAAGTATTTAATCATGCACAACCCCAATGACAAGCCAAGCAATTGTTACATACTTTATTATTCTCAAGCTTTTTCAACTTTCACGCAATACATGAGCGTGAGCCATGGACATAGCACTATATGTGGAATAGAATGGTGGTTGTGGAGAAGACAAAAAAGGAGAAGATAGTCTCACATCAACTAGGCGTATCAATGGGCTATGGAGATGCCCATTAATAGATATCAATGTGAATGAGTAGGGATTTCCATGCAACGAATGCACTAGAGCTATAAGTGTATGAAAGCTCAACAAAAGAAACTAAGTGGGTGTGCATCCAACTTGCTTGCTCACTAAGACCTAGGGCATTTTGAGGAAGCCCATCATTGGAATATACAAGCCAAGTTCTATAATGAAAAATTCCCACTAGTATATGAAAGTGACAACATAGGAGACTCTCTATCATGAAGATCATGGTGCTACTTTGAAGCACAAGTGTGGTAAAAAGGATAGTAGCATTGTCCCTTCTCTCTTTTTCTATCACTTTTTTATTTGGCCTTTTTTTGCCTTTCTCTTCTCCTTTTTTTGTAAAGTCCAAAGTCTCATCCCGACTTGTGGGGGAATCATAGTCTCCATCATCCTTTCCTCACTTGGGACAATGCTCTAATAATGAAGATCATCACACTTTTATTTACTTACAACTCAAGATTACAACTCGATACTTAGAACAAAATATGACTCTATATGAATGCCTCTGGTGGTGTACCGGGATATGCAATGAATCAAGAGTGACATGTATGGAAGAATTATGAAGGTGGCTTTGCCACAAATACGATGTCAACTACATGATCATGCAAAGAGCAATATGACAATGATTATGTGTGTCATAATAAACGGAATGGTGGAAAGTTGCATGGCAATATATCTTGGAATGGCTATGGAAATGCCATAATAGGTAGGTATGGTGGCTGTTCTGAGGAAGGTATATGGTGAGTGTATGGTACCGGCGAAAGTTGCGCGGCACAAGAGAGGCTAGCAATGGTGGAAGGGTGAGAGTGCATATAATCCATGGACTCAACATTAGTCATAAAGAACTCATATAATTATTGCAAAAATCTACAAGCCATTGAAAACAAAGTACTACGTGCATGCTCCTAGGGGGATAGATTGGTAGGAAAATACCATCGCTCGTCCCCGACTGCCACTCATAAGGAAGACAATCAATAAATAAATTATGCTCCAACTTCATCACAAAGCGGTTCACCATACGTGCATGCTACGGGAATCACAAACTTCAACACAAGTATTCTTTAAATTCACAATTACCTAACTAGCATGACTCTAATACCACCATCCTCATATCTCAAAACAATTATCAAGCATCAAATTGATCATAACATCCAATTCACTTCCTATGATAGTTTTTATTATACCCAACTTGGATGCCCATCATTCTAGGACCAATTTTATAACCATAGCAAATACCATGCTGTTCTAAAAGACTCTCAAAATAATATAAGTGAATCATGAGAGATCAACACTTTATTCAAAATTAAACCACCGCCGTGCTCTAAAAGATATAAGTGAAGCACTAGAGCAAAAATTATCTAGCTCAAAAGATATAAGTGAAGCACATAGAGTATTCTAATAAATTTCAAATCAAGTGGGTCTCTCCCAAAAGGTGTGTACAGCAAGGATGATTGTGGTAATCTAAAAAGTAAAGACTAATATCATACAAGACGCTCCAAGCAAAACACATATCATGTGGCGAATAAAAATATAGCTCCAAGTAAAGTTACCGATAGACGAAGACGAAAGAGGGGATGCCTTCCGGGGCATACCCAATCTGAGGCTTTTGGTTATCCTTGAATATCTTGGTGTGCCATGAGCATCCCCAAGCTTAGGCTCTTGCCACTCCTTATTCCATAGTCCATCAAATCTTTACCCAAAACTTGAAAACTTCACAACACAAAACTCAGCAGGAAATCTCATAAGCTCCGTTAGTGCAAGAAAGAAAAACCACCACATTAGGTACTGTAATTAACTCATTATTTATTTATATTGTTGTTAAACCTACTGTATTCCAACTATTCTATGGTTCATACCCCCCGATACTAGCCATAGATGCATCAAAATAAGCAAACAACACACGAAAAACAGTATCTGTCAAAAACAGAACAGTCTGTAGAAATCTATAACTTTCGAATACTTCTGGAACTCTAACAATCCTACCAAAATAGTAAGTCCTGGGAAATTTCTCTATTGATCTACAGCAAAAAGAATCAACACAAAATCACGTTTTTGTGATTTATTAAAATTATTTTCATGCGTGCAAAAGTTTCTGTTTTTCAGCAGAATCAAATTAACTATCACCGTAGGTTATCCTATAGGTTCTACTTGGAAAAAACACTAATTAAAACATGAAAACACATCTAAACAGAGGCTAGATGACATATTTATTACTAAACAGAAGTAAAAAGTAAGCAACAAAAAAAAAATTGGGTTGCCTCCTAACTAGCGCTATCGTTTAACGCCCCTAGCTTGCCATAAAAGCGAGAATAAGTAGTACCATAATAATAAGATAGATCACGAAAACTCATTTCATATTCCCTACGTTCAGAAGCAAGCTTTCTTTGAGGCAAGCGAAAGTAATCAAAAGGGCTAAATTTAATGGGACAGAAGTCCCCAAGATCAATCTCGGGAGGTATAGGTTCCTCCTTTGGCCCTTCATATTGCACAACCAATTCATCATTATAAGCATTCTTTTGGCAGAACTTCATGAGCCTATACTCAAGAGAATATCTTAACTCATTATTTCGAATAGCAAAATCATTATTAAGTTCGGAAATTCTATCAACTAGAACATTGGTAGGAACCTTTTTTCTAAGGTTTTCATTAAAAGCAACATAGTCTAAAGATTGAAAACGCATTATTTCCTCTTGATCAAAGAGGATTGCCTCTATGGGAGGACGACCAGCGTCCACCCTATAGTGCGCAAAGATTTCTTTGGCCTCTTTTATTATGAATCCGAACGCATGTGCCAAAAAGATAGTAGCGACACGCTTAACAGAAGAATGCTCAATATTAGAAAATTCTTGGAAAATCCTTTGTATGCAAGGGTGCATGTGCATAAACTGCCTTTCAAGTTCAACAATAAGCATGGCAATAGCATCCGCAAGGCTACTAGTTCTATGAAGAATAGAACCACCCATTTAAGGTAAAGCACTGGCACAAGTAAAGAAATCTTGAATAACCCCTTTTCCAACAATATTACCACTACCGATTCGATTTTTTTTGTATGCAAGATAGTGGGTTCTTCAACAGGAGCTTCCAAAATTTCCACATTATTATTATTGTCCATATCAACGATAATCTCCCCACTTTCAGACATAATAGCAGAAAATGTGAAGAGCAAGCAAAAGAGAGAGGAGAATGGGAAAGAGAGGGCGAAGAAAAAGGCAAGGGTGAAGTGGGTGAGAGGAAAACGAGAGGCAAATGGAAAATAATGTAATGCGAGAGAGATGAGTTTGTGATGGGTACTTGGTATGTCTTGACTTGAGCGAAGACCTCCCCGGCAATGGTGCTAGAAATCCTTCTTCCTACCTCTTGAGCATTTGTTGATTTTTCCCTTGAAGAGGAAAGGGTGATGCAGCAAAGTAGCATAAGTATTTCCCTCAGTTTTTGAGAACCAAGGTATCAATCTAGTAGGAGGCTCTGTTGGGGAACGTAGTAATTTCAAAATTTTCCTACGCGCACGCAAGATCATGGTGATGGCATAGCAACGAGAGGGGAGAGTGTTCGTCCACGTACCCTCGTAGACCGTAAGCGGAAGCGTTATGACAACGCGGTTGATGTAGTCGTACGTCTTCACGATCCGACCGATCCAAGCACCGAACGTACGGCACCTCCGAGTTCAGCACACGTTCAGCTCGATGACGATCCCCGGGCTCCGATCCAGCAAAGCTTCGGGGATGAGTTCCGTCAGCACGACAGCATGGTGACGATGATGATGTTCTACCGGCGCAGGGCTTCGCCTAAACTCCGCGACGATATGACCGAGGTGGAATATGGTGGAGGGGGGCACCGCACACGGCTAAGGAACGATCCGTAGATCAACTTATGTGTCTATGGGGTGCCCCCCTGCCCCCGTATATAAAGGAGGGAGGGGGGAGGCCGGCCGGCCCCTTGGGCGCGCCAAGGGAGGAGGAATCCTCCTCCTAGTAGGAGTAGGACTCCTCCTTTCCTACTCCTACTAGGAGGGGGAAGGAAAGGGGAGAGGGGGAAGGAAAGAGGGGGGCGCCGCCGCCCCCCCCCCCCCTCCTAGTCCAATTCGGACCAGAGGGTGGAGGGGGCGCGCGGCCCATGCTGGCCGCCCCTCTCTCCTTTCCCCTAAGGCCCATAAGGCCCAATACTCTCCCGGGGGGTTCCGGTAACCCCCCCGGCACTCCGGTTTTCTCCGAAATCACCCGGAACACTTCCGGTGTCCGAATATAGTCGTCCAATATATCAATCTTTATGTCTCGACTATTTCGAGACTCCTCGTCATGTCCGTGATCACATCCGGGACTCCGAACAAACTTCGGTACATCAAAACTTATAAACTCATAATAAAACTGTCATCGTAACGTTAAGCGTGCGGACCCTACGGGTTCGAGAACTATGTAGACATGACCTAGAACCATTCTCGGTCAATAACCAATAGCGGGACCTGGATGCCCATATTGTTTCCTACATATTCTACGAAGATCTTTATCAGTCAAACCGCATAACAACATACGTTGTTCCCTTTGTCATTGGTATGTTACTTGCCCGAGATTTGATCGTCGGTATCCAATACCTAGTTCAATCTCGTTACCGGCAAGTCTCTTTACTCGTTCTGTAACACATCATCTTATAACTAACTCATTAGTTACAATGCTTGCAAGGCTTAGGTGATGAGTATTACCGAGAGGGCCCAGAGATACCTCTCCGACAATCGGAGTGACAAAACCTAATCTCGAATTATGCCAACCCAACATGTACCTTCGGAAACACCTGTAGAGCACCTTTATAATCACCTAGTTACGTTGTGACGTTTGGTAACACACAAAGTGTTCTTCCGGTAAACGGGAGTTGCACAATCTCATAGTTGCAGGAACTTTGTATAAGTCATGAAGAAAGCAATAGCAATATACTAAACGATCAAGTGCTAGGCTAACAGAATGGGTCATGTCAATCACATCATTATCCTAATGATGTGATCCCATTAATCAAATGAGAACACATGTCTATGGTTAGGAAACATAACCATCTTTGATTAATGAGCTAGTCAAGTAGAGGCATACTAGTGACTTTATGTTTGTCTATGTATTCACACATGTATCATGTTTCCGGTTAATACAATTCTAGCATGAATAATAAACATTTATCATGATATGAGGAAATAAATAATAACTTTATTATTGCCTCTAGGGCATATTTCCTTCAGTCTCCCACTTGCACTAGAGTCAATAATCTAGATTACATAGTAATGATTCTAACACCCATGGAGTCTTGGTGCTGATCATGTTTTGCTCGTGAGAGAGGCTTAGTCAATGGGTATGCAACATTCAGATCCGTATGTATCTTGCAAATCTCTATGTCTCCCACTTGGACTTGGTCCCGAATGGAATTGAAGCGTCTTTTGATGTGCTTGGTCCTCTTGTGAAATCTGGATTCCTTTGCCAAGGCAATTGCACCAGTATTGTCATAGAAGATCTTCATTGGTCCCGATGCACTAGGTATGACACCTAGATCGGAAATGAACTCCTTCATCCAGACTCCTTCATTTGCTGCTTCCGAAGCAGCTATGTACTCCGCTTCACATGTAGATCCTGCTATGATGCTTTGTTTAGAACTGCACCAACTTACAGCTCCACCGTTTAATAAAAACACGTATCCGGTTTGCGATTTAGAATCGTCCGGATCAGTGTCAAAGCTTGCATCGACGTAACCGTTTACGACTAGCTCTTTGTCACCTCCATATACGAGAAACATATCCTTAGTCCTTTTCAGGTATTTCAGGATGTTCTTGACCGCTGTCCAGTGATCCACTCCTGGATTACTTTGGTACCTTCCTGCCAAGCTTATTGCTAAGCATACGTCAGGTCTGGTACACAGCATTGCATACATGATAGAGCCTATGGCTGAAGCATAGGGAACATTTTTCATTTTCTCTCTATCTTCTGCTGTGGTCGGGCATTGAGTTTGACTCAACTTCACACCTTGTAGCACAGGCAAGAATCCTTTCTTTGCCTGATCCATTTTGAACTTTTTCAAAATTTTGTCAAGGTATGTGCTTTGTGAAAGTCCTATTAAGCGTCTCGATCTATCTCTATAGATCTTGATGCCCAATATGTAAGCAGCTTCACCGAGGTCTTTCATTGAAAAACTTTTATTCTAGTATCCTTTTATGCTATCCAGAAATTCTATATCATTTCCAATTAATAATATGTCATCTACATATAAAATTAGAAATGCTACAGAGCTCCCACTCACTTTCTTGTAAATACAGGCTTCTCCAAAAGTCTATATAAAACCATATGCTTTGATCACACTATCAAAGCGTTTATTCCAACTCCGAGATGCTTGCACCAGTCCATAAATGGAACGCTGGAGCTTGCACACTTTGTCAGCACCTTCTGGATCAACAAAACCTTCCGGCTGCATCATATACAACTCTTCTTCTAGAAATCCATTCAAGAATGCAGTCTTGACATCCATTTGCCAAATTTCATAATCATGAAATGCAGCAATAGCTAACATGATTCGGACGGACTTAAGCATCGCTACGGGTGAGAAAGTCTCATCGTAGTCAACCCCTTGAACTTGTCGAAAACCTTTTGCAACAAGTCGAGCTTTATAGACAATTATATTACCATCAGCGTCAGTCTTCTTCTTAAAGATCCATTTATTCTCAATGGCTTGCCGATCATCGGGCAAGTCAACCAAAGTCCATACTTTGTTTTCATACATGGATCCCATCTCAGATTTCATGGCTTCTAGCCATTTTGCGGAATCCGGGCTCATCATCGCTTCCTCATAGTTCGTAGGTTCATCATGGTCAAGTAACATGACTTCCAGAATAGGATTACCGTACCACTCTGGTGCGGATCTTACTCTGGTAGACCTACGAGGTTCAGTAGAAACTTGATCTGAAGTTTCATGATCATTATCATTAGCTTCCTCACTAATTGGTGTAGTTGTCACAGGAACTGGTTCTCGTGATGAACTACTTTCCAATAAGGGAGTAGATATAGTTATCTCATCAAGTTCTACTTTCCTCCCACTCACTTCTTTCGAGAGAAACTCCTTCTCTAGAAAGGATCCATTCTTAGCAACGAATGTCTTGCCTTCGGATCTGTGATAGAAGGTGTACCCAATAGTCTCTTTTGGGTATCCTATGAAGACACATTTCTCCGATTTAGGTTCGAGCTTATCTGGTTGAAGTTTCTTCACATAAGCATCGCAGCCCCAAACTTTAAGAAACGACAACTTTGGTTTCTTGCCAAACCACAGTTCATAAGGCGTCGTCTCAACGGATTTTGATGGTGCCCTATTTAACGTGAATGCGGCCGTCTCTAAAGCATAACCCCAAAATGATAGCGGTAAATCAGTAAGAGACATCATAGATCGCACCATATCAAGTAAAGTACGATTACGACGTTCGGACACACCATTTCGTTGTGGTGTTCCAGGTGGCGTGAGTTGCGAAACTATTCCACATTGTTTCAAGTGTAGGCCAAACTCATAACTCAAATACTCTCCTCCACGATCAGATCGTAGAAACTTTATTTTCTTGTTACGATGATTTTCCACTTCACTCTGAAATTCTTTGAACTTTTCAAATGTTTCAGACTTGTGTTTCATCAAGTAGATATACCCATATCTGCTCAAATCATCTGTGAAGGTGAGAAAATAACGATACCCGCCGCGAGCTTCAACATTCATTGGGCCACAAACATCAGTATGTATGATTTCCAACAAATCAGTTGCTCGCTCCCACAGTTCCGGAGAACGGCGTTTTAGTCATCTTGCCCATAAGGCACGGTTCGCAAGTACCAAGTGATTCATAATCAAGTGGTTCCAAAAGTCCATCAGTATGGAGTTTCTTCATGCGCTTTACACCGATATGACCCAAACGGCAGTGCCACAAATAAGTTGCACTGTCATTATTAACTCTGCATCTTTTGGTTTCAACACTATGAATATGTGTATCACTACTATCGAGATTTAATAAAAATAGACCACTCTTCAAGGGTGCATGACCATAAAAGATATTACTCATATAAATAGAACAACCATTATTCTCTTATTTAAATGAATAACCGTCTCGCATCAAACAAGATCCAGATATAATGTTCATGCTCAACGCTGGCACCAAATAACAATTATTCAGGTCTAAAACTAATCCCGAAGGTAGATGTAGAGGTAGCATGCCGACCGCGATCACATCGACTTTGGAACCGTTTCCCACGCGCATCGTCACCTCGTCCTTGGCCAGTGCTCGCTTATTCCGTAGTCCCGGTTTCGAGTTGCAAATATTAGCAACAGAACCAGTATCAAATACCCAGGTGCTACTACGAGCTCTAGTTAGGTACACATCAATAACATGTATATCACATATACCTTTGTTCACTTTGCCATCCTTCTTATCCGCCAAATACTTGGGGCAGTTCCGCTTCCAGTGACCAATCTGCTTGCAGTAGAAGCACTTAGTTTCAGGCTTAGGTCCAGACTTGGGTTTCTTCTCTTGAGCAGCAACTTGCTTGCTGTTCTTCTTGAAGTTCCCCTTCTTCTTCCCTTTGCCCTTTTTCTTGAAACTAGTGGTCTTGTTGACCATCAACACTTGATGCTCCTTCTTGATTTCTACCTCCGTAGCTTTTAGCATTGCGAAGAGCTCGGGAATAGTCTTGTTCATCCCTTGCATATTATAGTTCATCACAAAGCTCTTGTAGCTTGGTGGCAGTGATTGGAGAATTCTGTCAATGATGCTATCATCCGGAAGATTAACTCCCAGTTGAATCAAGTGATTATTATACCCAGACATTTTGAGTATATGCTCACTAACAGAACTATTCTCCTCCATCTTGCAGCTATAGAACTTATTGGAGACTTCATATCTCTCAATCCGGGCATTTGCTTGAAATATTAACTTCAACTCCTGGAACATCTCATATGCTCCATGACGTTCAAAACGTCGTTGAAGACCCGGTTCTAAGCCGTAAAGCATGGCACACTGAACTATAGAGTAGTCATCAGCTTTGCTCTGCCAGACGTTCTTAACGTCGTCAGTTGCATCAGCAGCAGGCCTGGCACCCAGCGGTGCTTCCAGGACGTAACTTTTCTGTGCAGCAATGAGGATAATCCTCAGGTTACGGACCCAGTCCGTGTAATTGCTACCATCATCTTTCAACTTTGCTTTCTCAAGGAACGCATTAAAATTCAACGGAACAACAGCACGAGCCATCTATCTACAAACAAACATAGACAAGCAAAATACTATCAGGTACTAAGTTCATGATAAATTTAGGTTCAATTAATCATATTACTTAAGAACTCCCACTTAGACAGACATCTCTCTAGTCATCTAAGTGATCACATGATCCAAATCAACTAAACCATAACCGATCATCACGTGAGATGGAGTAGTTTTCAATGGTGAACATCACTATGTTGATCATATCTACTATATGATTCACGCTCGACCTTTCGGTCTCCGTGTTCCGAGGCCATATCTGCATATGCTAGGCTCGTCAAGTTTAACCTGAGTATTCCGCGTGTGCAAAACTGTCTTGCACCCGTTGTAGATGGACGTAGAGCTTATCACACCCGATCATCACGTGGTGTCTGGGCACGACGAACTTTTGCAACGGTGCATACTCAGGGAGAACACTTCTTTATAATTTTAGTGAGAGATCATCTTAAAATGCTACCGTCAATCAAAGCAAGATAAGATGCATAAAGGATAAACATCACATGCAATCAATATAAGTGATATGATATGGCCATCATCATCTTGTGCTTATGATCTCCATCTTCGAAGCACCGTCGTGGTCACCATCGTCACCGGCGCGACAACTTGATCTCCATCGTAGCATCATTGTCGTTACGCCATCTATTGCTTCTACGACTATCGCTACCGCTTAGTGATAAAGTAAAGCAATTACAGGGCGTTTGCATTTCATACAATAAAGCGACAACCATATGGCTCCTACCAGTTGCCGATAACTTCGGTTACAAAACATGATCATCTCATACAATAAAATATAGCATCACGTCTTGACCATATCACATCACAACATGCCCTGCAAAAACAAGTTAGACGTCCTCTACTTTGTTGTTGCAAATTTTACGTGGCTGCTACGGGCTTTAGCAAGAACCGTTCTTACCTACGCATAAAAACCACAACGATAGTTCGTCAAGTTGGTGCTGTTTTAACCTTCGCAAGGACCGGGCGTAGCCACACTCGATTCAGCTAAAGTGAGAGAGACAGACACCCGCCAGCCACCTTTAAGCACGAGTGCTCGCAACGGCGAAACGAGTCTCGCGTAAGCGTACGCGTAATGTCGGTCCGGGCCGCTTCATCTCACAATACCGCCGAACCAAAGTATGACATGCTGGTAAGCAGTATGACTTGTATCGCCCACAACTCACTTGTGTTCTACTCGTGCATATAACATCAACGCATAAAACCAGGCTCTGATACCACTGTTGGGGAACGTAGTAATTTCAAAAAATTTCCTACGCACACGCAAGATCATGGTGATGGCATAGCAACGAGAGGGGAGAGTGTTCGTCCACGTACCCTCGTAGACCGTAAGCGGAAGCGTTATGACAACGCGGTTGATGTAGTCGTACGTCTTCATGATCCGACCGATCCAAGCACCGAACGTACGGCACCTCCGAGTTCAGCACACGTTCAGCTCGATGACGATCCCCGGGCTCCGATCCAGCAAAGCTTCGGGGATGAGTTCCGTCAGCACGACGGCGTGGTGACGATGATGATGCTCTACCGGCGCAGGGCTTTGCCTAAACTCCGCGACGATATGACCGAGGTGGAATATGGTGGAGGGGGGCACCGCACACGGCTAAGGAACGATCCGTAGATCAACTTGTGTGTCTATGGGGTGCCCCCCTGCCCCCGTATATAAAGGAGGGAGGGGGAGGCCGGCCGGCCCCTTGGGCGCGCCAAGGGAGGAGGAATCCTCCTCCTAGTAGGAGTAGGACTCCTCCTTTCCTACTCCTACTAGGAGGGGGAAGGAGGGGGGAGAGGGGGAAGGAAAGAGGGGGGGCGCCGCCCCCCCCCCCTCCTAGTCCAATTCGGACCAGAGGGTGGAGGGGGCGCGCGGCCCATGCTGGCCGCCCCTCTCTCCTTTCCCCTAAGGCCCATAAGGCCCAATACTCTCCCGGGGGGTTCCGGTAACCCCCCCGGCACTCCGGTTTTCTCCGAAATCACCCGGAACACTTCCGGTGTCCGAATATAGTCGTCCAATATATCAATCTTTATGTCTCGACTATTTCGAGACTCCTCGTCATGTCTGTGATCACATCCGGGACTCCGAACAAACTTCGGTACATCAAAACTTATAAACTCATAATAAAACTGTCATCGTAACGTTAAGCGTGCGGACCCTACGGGTTCGAGAACTATGTAGACATGACCTAGAACCATTCTCGGTCAATAACCAATAGCGGGACCTGGATGCCCATATTGGTTCCTACATATTCTACGAAGATCTTTATCGGTCAAACCGCGTAACAACATACGTTGTTCCCTTTGTCATTGGTATGTTACTTGCCCGAGATTTGATCGTCGGTATCCAATACCTAGTTCAATCTCGTTACCGGCAAGTCTCTTTACTCGTTCTGTAACACATCATCTTATAACTAACTCATTAGTTACAATGCTTGCAAGGCTTAGGTGATGAGTATTACCGAGAGGGCCCAGAGATACCTCTCCGACAATCGAGTGACAAAACCTAATCTCGAATTATGCCAACCCAACATGTACCTTCGGAAACACCTGTAGAGCACCTTTATAATCACCCAGTTACGTTGTGACGTTTGGTAACACACAAAGTGTTCTTCCGGTAAACGGGAGTTGCACAATCTCATAGTTGCAGGAACTTTGTATAAGTCATGAAGAAAGCAATAGCAATATACTAAACGATCAAGTGCTAGGCTAACGGAATGGGTCATGTCAATCACATCATTATCCTAATGATGTGATCCCATTAATCAAATGACAACACATGTCTATGGTTAGGAAACATAACCATCTTTGATTAATGAGCTAGTCAAGTAGAGGCATACTAGTCACTTTATGTTTGTCTATGTATTCACACATGTATCATGTTTCCAGTTAATACAATTCTAGCATGAATAATAAACATTTATCATGATATGAGGAAATAAATAATAACTTTATTATTGCCTCTAGGGCATATTTCCTTCACAAACATGTGTTAAGTTGTGATCCAAATCCATATAAATTATAAAGGCTAACTTCTGACAGAGCGGGGTGGAGGACTGTCTTCGAGAGGCTTGGATCAATATCGACCTAGCTCACCGCTCCTATATATATCCATTGTAAGTCGCCACACTGGATAAGACCATAATTGTAAATCCCCGACGTTTGTAACATCTCTCGATATAGTGAAGTCTCGTTGGCCGGTGATACGTCACCAACATATCTTTACTTTTTGATTGTTTATGCTATTATATTATTACTTTTATATACTTTATTTGCCATTTTATATTGTGTTTATGGACTAACCTATTAACTCAGTGCCCAGTGTCAGTTTCTGTTTCTGCATGTTTTTGTCTTTTTAGGAAATCCCTACCAAACAAAGTCCAAACACGACAATACTTTTTGATGATTTTTTTCTGGACATAAAAAGACTGTGGAAGTTTCGAGAGGAGATCAGGAGATGAACGAGGGAGCCACAAGGTAGGGGCACGCCTAGGTGCCTTGTGGCCCACTCGTGGCTCCGTTTGCCTTAATTCCTGACCTATAAATTTCCTAATATTCATATAACCCTAGAGCGAGACCCACATGCATGCAAAGAAAAATCGGGTTCTCTCTCCTGACGGCCCCACATTCATGCACACCAGCCAGTACAAGATCACCTCGTCTCTATCTTTTAGTAGTCCTGCATGCGAACCACATCCATGCAAATCGCTCGGTCCACCAGAGAAGCGTACCCCCAGGTTTCAAACTAATGCACGCGTTACCTCTTGATTGCTCAATAAAACCTGCAAAAAGAATAAAAAAGATATCAAAAAATATATCAAAAAAGAAACTTAGTGGGAAATAGGGTTCGGGGATGAACGGACGGGATGAGCTCGTGTGTCAATCGAGTGCAGTGGCAATTTTTCACAAGGTCCCACTTGCAAGAGGGGAAATCATCAAAGATCAAAATAAGGTGCGGCTAAATCAATATTCATTTATGAGCTCGAGCTCACCTCTCGGTGAACAAGAAATAAAAATATACTAGAAAATAAAAAATAAACTGATTTTTTTGGCAACGAAGCCACTCAAATGCGTCATGTCCGGGCAAAATTTCATCGTGTTCGGACATCTGATGAGCTCATGGCAAAAAAGACAAAATTGATCCGAACAGTAAACTTTCTCGCCGACCTCAACTTTTTTTTTTGCCAAACACCACCAAATTTGGCATGGATATCACACGCTTGAACATCTTCCATGGCAAAAAAGTAGAATTTTTTTAGTATTTTTTTGTTTTACTATTCACGCAAGGGAGCAGATGAGCTCAGGAGCCAAATTGTTGCGTCCGTTGCAAAAAAAAAACTACAAAGTAAGGAAGGGCAAATTCTCAAAGTCTAAGTAGTGGCAAATAATCAGATTCCTGCAAAATGGGATAGCGGGTGGGTGGGTGGGGATTTAAAAAGATGCATCTTAGAATTTAAGAAGAACTTTTTGAAGTAATATGCATAAATTATTTGATACGAGTATTACTTTTGGATGCACTTGATTTTTTGTACATCCTCACATATACATATATTGATTGATTTTCTTTTTGAAGTTTACATATATTGATTGGTTGGTTGGGAAGAATACCATACGGAAAACAACATTCGGTGGAAACCGGTGAAAACCACGAGAAGAAGATGTTTTGAAGTTTCAAAAAAAATTGAAAAAATTACGGGATGTTAAGAGGATGATGTTTTATTGCCACACAAAATTTCGAGTTGAAACACTTTACGAGATGTGAGCTATGAAAAAGAAAAAATCAGCGCTGAATAGTGTTGAACAATAATGTCACTATTCAAAGCTAAATTTATCTTTTTCATAGCTCACATCTCATAATGTGTTTCGACTTGAAATTTTTCATGTCAATAAAACATCACCCTCTTAACATCCCATATTTCTTTTCAGATTTTTCTAAAACTTAAAAATATGGTTTCCACTAAGTTTTCATCAAATGTTGGTTTTCGTATGATATTCTCCCGGTTGGTTGATTATTATGTCGATCTATATATTGAAGGGCACGTGGTTCTAGTTTCGGTCTCGGCCCCCGAAACCTTGGGGACGGACCCCTGATCGATCACATCTCCGCAACCTGGCTCGTCGGCCAAGTGATGGCGATGGGGCTCGTCACCGAGTGCTTGCCGTTGCTCCACTCGATCGACCCGAACGTGTGCTTCTCCGTGATGTTCCCAAAGGTTCGCTGCGTGAAGGTGATGGCGTACTCCTGCGTCCCCTGCGTCAGGGGCGAATCTAGCTTATAGGCTGTGGGGGCGAATGCCCCCACTCGTTTTCTCAGCCCACTTGTACTTGGGTCATAATACAAAGCGTTGCCCCCGCTCAGCCTAATAGGTTTGCCCCCACTCAATTTTTTTTCTGTTAAAATTGAAGCCCGTGTACGAGAAATAAATAAATGGTTTAGAGAACCAGCCCATTAGATACAACCCAATACGAGGAGGCCGCCTACTCAAATCAATGGAAGCCCATGCACGCACGTCACGCACGACAGCCTCCGGAGTCCGGGAGGCACACGAGGTGCGAAGTTTTTTCCCCCGAAACCTAGGGCTCTGGCGGCGCTAGGGTTTGGAGTGGAAACCGATCGGCGGCCGCGGAACTCATCGGCGGGCCGCCCCGAGGACTCGGCCGGGGGTATGGCTACACCACCAATGGCGGAGGCGGCGCGAGGAGACTCTGGTTCGACCAACCCTCGCTCGGCGAGGGAGAAACTAGAGGAAGCCCTGGGGAAGCTGGATATATCCGAAGAGGAGGCGACTCCCCTCGTGATTGATGACCAACAAGACGGTGCTCCGGCGAAGTGGCTGCTAGCAGGGAAGGTTCTCTACCGAAACCTGTATCATATTCACACCATTGGCAACGCTTTGCGACCGGCTTGGGGAAACCCTAGAGGACTGCAATTCCGATCAACTGGCCCGAACACCTTTGTCGCTGAATTTGAAGCCCAGCGTGATCGAGATAGAGTATGGGCGGGATCGCCATGGCACATCAACAAGAACGCAGTCATCCTGGCTGAGTTCGACGAGTGCATGCGCCCTGATGAGGTTAAGTTTGATCGGATACAAGTGTGGGCTAGGGTTTTGAATTTACCCTACAATCTGCGAGATGATGCATGGAGCCTCCCAATAGCACGGATGATTGACAAGGAGGTGCAGATAGCTAAGTTCGACCACAATGGAGGCTATCTCCGAGCAAGGGTTTCTGTGGATGTCAATAAACCGCTCCGGAGATGGGTGCTAATAGATTTGGCAAGGAGGAAGAAGGTGGATCCCTATGACATACAATATGAGCAGATCCCATACTTCTGCTTCTCCTGTGGTAGGCTGGGCCACTCGGATCTCTACTGCTCTAACCCTGGTTCATGAGATGACAAGGGAGAGCTGCCGTTTGGGCCGTCTTTGCGAGCTCCTGAAGAGACTAGATATCCAGCAAGCAGCGATAACTCCTTTAGGGGACAGAAGTCTGATCAGGGCAGCAAGCAAGAGACAAGAAACTCTAGAACAAAACCTAAGCAAGATGGGGGGGGGAAGACGTGATTTCGCCCCTGAAGAATAAAAAAACGTGCGTTATAAGAGGAAAGAGGGACCGACAGTAGTTTACAAACCCAGGCAGTTGCTTCTGACGGCGGCGCAAAACCCTGGAGAATTTGAACCTAGCATGAGCACTGCAGGGGGAGAGGACGATGAGGATCTGGTTCGTGAACCAAAGAAGAAGAGGCCAACGCCTGGAAATTCGGCAGAGACCGTTGATCGGTCCTGCCCATCCCAATGAGTTGCTTATCATGGAACTGCCAGGGGCTTGGGAACCCCGAGGCGGTTCGTGAGCTTCGCAGCATTGTGAAGCTTGAAGGACCCACTCTTCTCTTCGTCATGGAAACAAAAATCAAAGGGAAGAGAGTTGAGGACTTACGGAGGCACCTTGGCTTCGGCCGGTGTTTTGCCGTAGATAGCGTAGGCCTTAGTGGAGGCATTGGACTTTTTTGGACACGGGATGTTATTGTCGAGCTAAAGAACTTTAGCTCAGGACATATTGATGCAATGGTTAAATATAAGGACCAATTTTTTTTGAATGGAGGTTCACTGGTTTTTACGGAGCGCCTCGAGCTGAAGATCGACACCACAGTTGGCGTTTCATACGTACTTTGTATGCCATGCCGCATGAGGCATGGATTTGCTTGGGTGACTTTAATGAGACTCTCTACGCCAACAAACACTTCAGCCGGTCTGCTAGACCAGAGAGGCAAATGAGAGCATTCAGAGAAGTCACCGATGAAGTGGCCCTCCAAGATTTGGGGTGGTCAGGAACAGCGTACACTTGGGATAATCGGCAATCAGGTGACGCAAATGTCAAGGCGAGGCTTGACAGAGTTTTTGCTAATGAACAGTTCCGGCAACATTTCCATCATATCAGAGTCAGACACTTGTCGTCGGTAGAGTCTGATCACTGTTTTGTTGTAGCGGAGATAAAGGAAAATTTGATGACCACGTCAAGAGCAAAATGACAGTTCAGATATGAGAACGTGTGGGCATCGCATGTGGACTAGGACCGCATTGTCGCTACTGCTTGGCAGGAGACAAATAGAGGACCGGGCCTTCAGGGTATCGCAGATTCACTGACACATATGAAGGCGATGCTAGAACCTTGGGGGGCCCGCGAATTTGTTGCTTGACGAGGCGGGTTAGACAGCTGCAAAAAAGGCTAGACAACTTAAGGTGTCGATCGGTGGGTCGAGGACCAACTGACGAAGAGAGGACAGTGGTTTGCCAGCTGCGTGAGGCTCTCCAACAGGAGGAGATTTGGCTTCGACAACGGTCCCACGTCCCCTGGCTCAGAGAAGGAGACCGTAACACGTCATATTTTCAAGCACAGGCGGCACAGAGGAAGCGTATCAATAAAATTCAGGGTTTATGCCGATCTGATGGTTCGGTTTGTGCCACTGAAGAGGAAGACAAGAGCGAGGTTTAGGCATTCTATCAAAATTTGTATCAGTCTCAGGGATTCATGGATGCAACCGAGCTTCTTAACCATGTGCCAGTGAAGGTCACGGAGGATATGAATGTGCAACTTACGAAGGCCTTTACTGCGGCGAAAGTCAGAACAGCATTGTTCCAAATGGCACCCTCCAAAGCACCGGGAGTGGATGGCTTTACTGTGGGGTTCTATCAGCGTCATTGGAGTTTATTGGGTGATGCTGTAACCGTGGCGGTTCTGGACTTTTTGAATGGAGGAGAACTACCAGTGGGATTGAATGACACCTCAATCACTTTGATTCCCAAGGTACGACACCCTCAGTACATCTCACAATATAGACCTATTGCTTTGTGTTCGGTTCTGTACAAGATTTCTTCAAAGTGTGTGACTAACCGAATGAGGGCATTCATGGATGAGATCATTAGTGAAGAGCAAAGCGCTTTTGTTCCTGGACGTCTGATAACTGATAATGTTTTAGTGGCATATGAAAGTGTGCACACAATGAGGAGACGGAAGAAAGGAAAAAACTACGCTTGTGCAATCAATCTAGACATGATGAAAGCGTATGACCGAGTCGAGTGGCACTTTCTTGAGGCTATTTTGACAAGGTTGGGTTTCAACATGGTCTTTGTCCGGTTGATTATGAAGTGCATATCGTCAGTACGGTTCTCTGTTCGTGTTAACGGAGAGCTACTGCCCTTTTTCACTCCCTCCTGAGGACTGAGGCAAGGTGACCCAACGTCGCCGTTCCTTTTCTTGCTCTGTGCGGAGGGCCTGTCTTCTTTGTTGAAGTACTACAATGTCGGATACATTGACAGAGGCATAAGAGTCAGCTATCGATCACCTTGGGTGACACACTTACTATTCGCAGATGACAGTTTGATCTTCATCAGTGCAAACACCCAGAGTGCGGCGAGACTTAATGAGATTTTGAGAATATATGGCGAGGCTTCGGGACAATGTGTGAATCGTGCAAAGAGCGCCATATACTTCAGTTCGAACACACCGGCCCAGCTCAAGCATCATTTGAAGCCATCCTCAACATCGATGTTGAGGCCTTTAGTGAGCATTACCTGGGACTGCCCACGGCGGTCGGTCGCATCACGAGCAGGACATTCGATCATATTGGGGAGAGAGCTCGCGGACGGATACAGGGATGGTTTGAAAAATTACTTGCACGCGCAGGTCGTGAAACTTTGCTGAAATCTGTGGTTCAGGCTATCCCCACATATTCGATGAGCACATTCTTACTATCGAAAAAGGTTTGCAAGAGCCTGACTTCACCAATGGCGAAATATTTTTGGAGCAGCTCTATTGACAAGAATGCATTGCATTGGGTCTCCTGGAATAATCTGGCGACACCAAAGTGCAAAGGAGGGATGGGTTTTCGGGACCCTCATCAGTTCAATCTTGCGCTACTCGGAAAGCATGGTTGGCGGTTTATGACCAACCCTAATTCTCTGTGTGCAAGGGTCCTTAAAGGTTGCTACTTCCCTGATACAGAATTTATGCAGGCCACGGTGCCAAAGTCTGCATTTGCTACATGGCGAGCTATCATTACAGGAAGGGAAGCTTTGCGTGCGGGTCTCATTAAGAGAGTCGGAGACGGGAACTCCATTGACGTGTGGGCTGATAAATGGATCCCCGGGACGATCTCGATGACACCGCTGCTGAAACCACCGAACACTCTAGTTCGGACAGTCTCGGATCTTATTGATCCTGAGAACTGGTCATGGAGGCATGAGTTGATTCGAACTACATTTATTGCTCCTGATGCAGACGCCATTCTGAACATCCCAATCAGGAGGGGCGGAGGTGATGATTCTTATGCTTGAGCTTTTGAAAGATCAGGCAACTACACTGTTAAGTCGGCGTACCGTGCTCTAGTGACTCAGAACGAGCGTGTTGCTCTAGAGGAAGGGGCGGTTACCAGTGCTTCAACAGATGTGGGCTGCCCTATGGAAACTCAAAGTTATCCCAAAGGTACGAGTGTTTTGGTGGAGGGTACTCCGAGGGATTTTACCGGATGAGTGCACTCTCAAATATCGTCATATTGCAGTTTTAGACACTTGCAAGGTTTATTTGGCAAAGGAGGAGGATCTTATGCATGCCCTCATCCAATGCTCGCATGCACGCCGCTTCTGGGATGAAGCGTGTGTGTGGTTTGGCCTTCGGCTACCTCGCTTACACCCACGTTCATGGGCCAAAGACATCCTATGTGGAGACCGAGTCAAGGATGAAGACCGAGGAAAGATTATCACCATCATGTGGACGATTTGGCATTCTCGAAATCGGATCAAGCATGGGGAAGAAGGAAGGGATCCAAAAGCCACCATCAGGGCGACTAGAGAGGCTCTTGCACTGCTAGAACTGCCTAGATCAGTTCCCATCTTGCTACTAGGGCATGGCTGGCGACCACCAGAGCCAGGGATGGTGAAGATCACGACGGATGGTGCACTTAACGTCGCGGAAGGAAGAGGAGGGGCGGGTGGGTATAGCCCGTTCCGCGTCCGCGCTGTTGGGATCATGGTGCAAGCCGTTTGGTGAGATCTCGGTTCCTTTTTTAATGGAAGCTATATCAATGCGGGAAGGAGTTCTTTTTGCAAAGCTTCGAGGCCTCTCGCATGTGATAATGGAGACAGATTGCCAGGAGTTGGTACAACTCTGGAACACTCGCCACAATTCGCGTTCGATTGTGGCTCCTATTTTAGATGAAATAGGAGAGCTAGCTTTTGATTTTTCTTTTTTTGAGATCCAGCATGTAACCAGGTCAGCAAACTTGCCGGCGCATCTCTGTGCAAAACGTGCATGTTGAATGTGACCGACTGCTGGCTTGACGAGACTCCTAGTTTCTTGGTAAGCAGCCTTCTAGCTGATTGCCGGGACAACTCTTTTGTTCAATAAAGCTCTCTGATTTGCCCGAAAAAAAAAAAACGCACGACAGCCTCCAGGAGTTAACGAGTTGGAGTTGCTCAGATGCGTTCGCCGCCTGGCTCCGGACTATTCTGCTGCCCGCGTGATGTGCCGAGCTGCCGACGCCTGCCGCCCTGCGCTGCACCTACATGGCGAGTCTGTATTCTAAAAGTGTACAGGTGGACCTCTGCATGTTGAGTATTAATAAATAAACATGTGCAACTGTGTGGGCACGTGCATATGCTCTGTGTTTTTGAATTTTTATACAGAGTTATGTATTCCACAGAGCATCCCAAAGGATCTTGTTGATTTTTTGCAGCTGGATTCGTTCAGATCGTTTCAGCTTTTGTTGAAGTGAATTTCAACTTTGAGCATTATTCCAAAACAAATGTTCATGTCTATCAAGTCAAATATTGCTTATTTATGAAAAAGTACGAGTGTAGTTAATACAAATGTTTATGCTTATCTAAAAAAAATCACGAATCCAACAACAAATTGAAATCAATGAGGAGAAAAAACCAAAGAGATAAAAAATGAAACAAAAAAAAGGAAAAACAAAAGAGACAAAATAAATAGAAATAACAGAAAAATATAAAGAAGCAGCAAAAACATGTAAGTGTGAAAAGACAAATAGAAAAAAAAAACAGAAATCCTCCAGTCAGTTGCGCTGGGCTCATAACGTTCGTGGTGCGCGGAGACCATAGCGGAAGGCCGAGCCACAATTAACCCAGCCCATATTTGTTCTAAGAAAAACTTAACCCAGCCCATCCCTTCGTTGACCCCTCGCCGTCGGCAGGCTTCCAGTCTCCGCCACCGCTCATCGCAGCTCGCCCCTCCACCGCCACGCCACCTACCCTTCCGTCGCCCTCGTAGGCTTCACTGCACGCCCCTGCCCGGCTGCCCCTCCCATCCCACCCCGCGCTCAGGACCTAGCACCATCCGATCTCCCACCTCCCATAGGCGCGCCGCCTCCGGGACACCGGGCGGTAGGGCGCGAGGCGCGCGGCAGGAGGAGGAGCATGAGGAGGCGGCCGGGGATCGCCGGCTTGCAGAACGCGGCGGCGACTCGCGTACGTGCAAATTCTTCTACTGGTTAGCCTAGATGGCGCGTGGTTTTCCATCCTTTGGATCCTGAGATGCGGATGTGCTTGGGAACTTCCAGGACAAATTCCGTCAGGTCGGGGAGAATGTGGCCAAGGTCAGGACGGATGTCATGCAGGAGCAGCTCGCGACCTTCAGGTCGCAGCTCGAAGAATTCGCTCGCAAGCATAAGGTAATTCATTGCTTTGCGGTTGTTGAGGGGAATTGAAGTGGAGGGGACGAATTGCTCACGGTAGTTCCACTGAATTGACATGATACTTACTATTTTTCTGATCTGCCTATCGATCTTGCTATCTTCCGCCCTTGTTTGTACTCCCTCCTTCCCAAATTACTTGTCTTAGATTAGTCTAGATCCTGTGATTATCTATTACTTGACTTAGATTATGGTAGTTCCACAAATCTAAGACAAGTAATTTGGGACGGATGTAATATCTGGTATCTGCTGGATTCTAATAATCACAAATGGAATGACTATTTTTGGCAAAACTGAAAACAGTCTACTTACTGCTTCTATATGAATTAAAATTGCCAATTAAACTTCGAAGGGGCGCCTAATTAGCTTTTAAGTGCATGACCTGCATGTACCCAGAACTGAGCAAACATAATATGCTGTTGCGATTTTTTGTGTGGTGTGTGGAATTACTCATAACTCCGCCTATGTTGTCTCAACATAGCCGGTCCCAAGCCCGGGTAAAGGAGGAGGGTTGTGATAGGTTTGGCGAGCCAACGCGAAAACTCAGCCGCTCTTATGAAGATGAAACCCAAAAGATTTTCGTTGGGGCGTAATCCTCTCAGCGACACGCTACATCGGAACCTGGGTGTGGTGTCAAATGGGCAAGGGCCGGGCCGTCACCCCCCGGTGGCGCGCCGTTTATAGCCTACCCCGACTTGTTTGGGACCAAAGGCTTTGTTGTTGTTGTTGTTGTTGTTGTTGTTGTTGTGCGGAATTACTCATATATACTCCAGTCTGACTAATATGCTATACTATTGGGAAAGATGTCAAGAGGGGGGAAAATCAGCCATTTTGATATTCTCCATCATGGCGTACCTTATCAAATTTGCATCCAGCAGATTGTACTGTACATATAGAAAGCTATATGTTACCATTATGGTTTATGGCAAAAATAAATAAATTATGCAATGTCAGCTATTTCATTTGTTGATTTCTACTCCCTCTGTAAAATAATATAAGATCCTTTAGATCACTACACTAAAGTAGTGATCTAAACGATCTTATATTATTTTACAGAGGGAGTACTATTTTAGTGACAATTGATCAATAATCAGTTAATCACCTCCGTATCAAACCAAGTGAAACCTTATATTATGCTAAAACACCTGTCTGGATCCAGAGAACACCAAGTAGAACTTTATTTTGTATCATCTAGTATCAGTTAGGTGTAATTGATTGCTATTTTTTGTGATAGCTGATAGTTCTAGATTTCACTGTTTTCATGGCATGATTCCAGTGTGGTGGTATTACATTTTTATCTGTATGTGCTACAAGAGACGAGAATAAATTTCTAATGGCAAAGCATATTTCAGTTACCTCTGCTAATGCTATGTATACGATTGTGCTAGTGCAGAGTGACATCCGTAAAAATTCGGTATTTAGACAACAGTTTCATGAGATGTGTGCAAAAGTTGGAGTAGATCCATTGGCATCCAATAAAGGAGTTTGGGCAGAGCTCCTAGGAATCGGTGACTTCTACTATGAATTGGGTCGGTATACTTAAGCTTCCGTATTCTTTGGATCTTGTAAGTTTCTCTTATACCTTTTTATGCTCAGCTTAACATCCATCTCTATCATGGCAGGCGTTCAGATCGTTGACATATGCATAGCAACAAGATCGCATAATGGTGGTCTTATTGACTTGCTAGAACTCCGCAAACTTCTCTGCCAGAAAAGAAAAACTGATCTTGGTTCATTATCATCAGATGACTGTTTACGTGCTATAAGTAAGCTGAAGGTCAGTCTTATAAGCTTATATTGTCGAGTAATATGTTTGGGAAATTGATGCTTCACATCATTTTAGAGTTTGCATTATAATTAATGGATAATCCTTGCTCAGTACAGTGTTATTTGATGTACTTTTATAGCTTTCTGGCTCTTGTAATCCTTCATTTGTGAATTTGCAGGTCCTTGGTAGTGGTTTTGAAGTAATTTCTGTTGGGAAGAAAAAGCTTGTGCGATCGGTTCCTACTGAGTTAAATAAAGATCATAATGGGATACTTGAACTAGCTCAGGTTTGTGTTTTTGGACACATTGTTACAATACAAGCATATCAATTGGCATATGTTGAAAGTCAAAATCCCCATACAGTACATTGGACAACTCTTTTGCCAGTTAGTTACTCCCTCTATATCAAAATATAAGATGTTTTTTTGACACTGTCTTAGTGTGAAAAGGCGTCTTATATTTTGATACGGAGGGAGTACTGGACAAGCAAGACATAGGTTGATAGAACCTATCAAACTGAGAACATGCATAAACTGGCACTGTTCAAGAAGGCGCTATTAGGCGCTCGCCTAGGCGCGCTTAAGCGCTGGGCGTTGGCATAGTGCCTCGCTTTGGCCCTAGGCGCTCAAAAAAGCGGCCGGCGAGGTCCTCCGGCGAGAAATCAGCCTCTCCGGCGAGGAATCAGCTTTCTGAGGTGAGAAATCAGTCTCCCCGGCGAGGATTCGACCTCCCCTGCGAGGATTCATCCTCGCCGACGAGGGATTCAACTGCCCCGACGACAAATCGAGCTTCTCCGGCGAGGGATTGAGCTTCTCCGGCGAGGGATCGAGCTTCTCCGACAAGGGACAGAGGAAGAGGGAGGGAGGCAGCCTCGTGCAACGAGACAGAAAGGACGAGGGGGGGAGGCGGCGTGAGGAGGAAACCTAAATTTCCTATCGACTGCAGCAGACGAGAGCTTTTAATAGGAGGATATGAAGATGGGCCTATGGTTTAGTGGGCTAGCCCAGCCCATCTAGCTTATTTCTTCACGTTACAGTACTAACGCCTAATTGCGCCTAATTTCGCCTAATCACGCCTAAGCTAGAAAAGCGCAAGTAGGTGCCCAAACGCATAATTAGCGCCTAGCGCTTTTTTGAACTTTGTAAACTGGTGTAACCTATACCATTATACCACATTACTCTAGTTGTAACATCACTCACATGCAGGCTAAGGGCTATGTCACCGTAGAACAAGTTGAGAAGGAATTCTCATGGTCAACTGGCCGTGTAATCGATGCCCTTGAAACTTTGCTCAAGGTAAACACCGCCTCTGGATTTTCTCTTTATGATAGCAATCTACATGGTTCATTCCTGCGCCAAAAGGAAAGAAAATCAGCTTTGTTTTCTACTCCCTCCTCCGAAAAAACTTGTCCCTCAAATGGTTGTATTTAGCATCAAGTTAGTGCTAGATACATTCATTTGAGGGACAAGCTTTTTCGGACAGAGGGAGTAGAATGCAAGTTATGTTGGAACTCTGACATATTCACTCTGGACAGAGACCTACACTGCGATTTTCTGGAGCTATGTGCATGACCATGAACACTTTTCATGCCCAGATTAGAATTAGCCAGTAAAATTCTTTGCCGCGTGTATAACATCGGCTATTTCTAACCCATGAAACTCTGTCGCCCGACCAGGAGGGACTTGCTATGATAGACGACGGGCACAGGGACGGCAAGCGTAGATACTGGTTCCCGTGCGTCACCCTCAGTTCCGATGCCTCCGGTTCCGAAGCAAAGTCATAATTTACCTGTGCTGTTGTACTGTTATGCTTGTGTTCATGATAGCTGGAACCACCTGTACCACTGGAGCAGTTACATTTTTTGTCTCACTAGTACGTCCTGTGTAAGAAGGAAAAACATTACCGTAGTACTCCCTTCGTAAAGAAATATATTTCTTTACAGAGGAAGTACCTGACAAAGTAAATTGTGTGCGATTATTACTTCAGAACTTTGTTGTTTTTTCAGTAAAAAAATGTGGACGCCGGTCGAGTTTTACTCGTTTTGTAGAAATCCATTGGCTTCAATTTTAAGCAGTGCTACTATACACACCATCATTTCAGTACAACTCTCGTCCGACACAAAATTTACAGCTATCCATTACATATGTTCTGCAGGCTGCAGCCATCGATTGGAGTATCGCATGCACAGTAATTCCCAATTTTAAGTGTGAAGACATGGAGTTTATATGATTTTTTTTAGTGTGTGGACTTTAGTACTCTCTCCAACTCATATTTATTGACACTGGTTTAGTACAAAGTTAGGACCTATTCTGAACCTCACCAATTCTCAGCTTCAAAAACTCCGAACTGGAAATCGGGCCTAACGCGTAAATTCTCGAAGCTAACCCAGGTCGTAGTGCAATTTGGCGAAGCCAGGAAAGCCGAGCTCCATGTTTAGAAGAATCTTTTTTCTTTTTGAGGATCAATGTTGTCGCTTTATTTAATCATAAGCATTCGGAATCTCGTCCGAAATAACGTCTAGCACAAAGTCTGGGGTAACCCCTAACCAAACCTTACATAGTTCATCTCTAACACCGACTCTAGCAAATCTATGAGCGACAACATTTGCAGAACGACGAATCCACGACACTCTAAACTCCGAAAAAGAAGCAAGCATTGCTTTAAGTTCTTGTATCCACGGCCCAGCGCTCGACAGCTCCTTGTGTGGATTGTTGAGCATCCGCACCACACCCTGAGAGTCCAGCTCTACGTGCACCTTCTCGGCATTCATCTCCTGCGCCACTTGGAGAGCTCGCCTGCATGCGATAATCTCCATGGACTGAGGGTCAGCCATGCCACGGACAAAGTGACACAGCCCAGCTCTAAACGCACCATCATGATCCCTGAGAACAGTCCCGGCTCCTCCCTTGTCGCCACCTTTTGACACGGCTCCATCAGAGTTTACTTTGATCCAGCCAGTGTCCGGGGGTGCCATTTTTTGCTTGATAGTTTGCACCGCCTGACGAACACATCCTGCATGGGCTTCCTTCCATTCATTCATGTGAGCGATAACAGTGCCCATGATCTCATGTGGAGAGGCTATCCTCTTACCGTCCCTTGCCTCATTGCACGCCAACCAGAGCCCATACGATGCTTGGATCATTGCCGCCCTCTCATCATCCGCTGCTGCAGCAAACCACCCTAGAAGCCAGCTAGCTAGCGCACTCTGGGAGTCGATCACACTTGGCAGGGTTGCCGCCAAAACTCCCTTTTTCGAGTGAAGAAGCTGCCAGAACAGTACCGAGTGTGGGCAGGTCCAAAAAGGTGCAGCACCGTCTCCTCCCGCCCACACGCCACGCAGAAGACTCCGGGTTTGATTCGTCGGCGATGAAGTTCGGCTCCCACTGCTAAACCATTACGTATCAGTCTCCACATATGGATCTTTGCCTTGCCCGGTGCACTAGTTTCCCACAGCGCCATATAACCTCTATGCTTTGCCACCGAGCTCGAGGCCTCCGGTTGTCCGGTCCTCGCTCTATTCAACGACATCCTCAGATGATACGCAGACCTTACCGTGAAATCACCGTTCTTTGTAAAGTTCCATGCTGGGTAATCTTCACATCCCGGGCCGCCAATAGCAATTTGCTTTATGCCATCCATATCATCATTAGAGAACATAGCATGCAACTTGTCCAGATCCCAACTTCTTCCATCCGGCATGAGCAAGTGAGCCACTTTGGTCACTCCTGCCATAAAAACCTGTCCCAGCGGACGCATACTCCCCATTCGCGGTATCCAGTTGGTGTGATGAATATTAATGCTGCTCCCATCACCAATCCTCCATATAACTCTCTCACGCAGTAGATCCCGTCCGTGAAGAATACTACGGAAGGTATACGACGCAGAAGCGGGGGCTGTTGCTGTTAGGATCGAATGCTCGCTGAAATAACGCGCCTTAAGCACTCTTGCACACAGTGAGGTTGGCACCTGAAGAACTCTCCAAGCTTGCTTCGCAAATAAAGCTTGGTTGAAAGCCTCGGGGTCTCTGAAACCCATGCCTCCATCCCGTTTTGCTGCATACATTTTCTGCCAAGATATCCAGTGTACCTTTCGCTCACCGTTCGTTGTTGCCCACCAGAATTTTGAAGAAATCGTAGTCAGGTTCCGGCACATCTTCTTTGGTAGCTGAAACAACTCATGGTGTGATTCGGTACAACCTGTAGTCCAGATTTTATCAACACTTCCCTTGCCGCTTTCGACAGCCCTTGGTCCTTCCAACCACCAACTTTGCCTTTCGAGCTCTCTACCACGTATTTAAAGGCGCCCTCCTTGGACTTCCCAACCTGGTAGTCCTAAGTATCTCTCACTGAGAGCCTCAGTTTGAAACCTATTTACGATCCTATTTACGATCAATATGCCATCGCCCAGGAAAACGATTCGACCTCCACGTACAGGCGCACGAACCGGCTCTGACCGAATCGTTTCCCCTCTCATCTATCCCTTGTTTGCTAACCCTCTCCTCGTTCTCTCTGTTAAACCCTACCACCGCTGTCGGAGTAATGGGCCACGGGTAGCCTCACCCGGGACCCTGAACTTATCAAAACTTCGGGCCGGCTTCGCCCCGCGATACCCCAAGCTGAAGCTCCGCCCTCCGGAGGCCGGCTGGCTCAACGGCCGGCCACCAGAGGACGACCAACTACCAGCAGACGGCACCAAGAGCGGCCGGCTCTAGTCAACCGCCCTCCAGAGAGGACGACGTCGTGCAAGCGGCCACTAGGCGTCCTCAGAGTCTGCGCCCCCATCAAGAGGACAAGACTAGGCGTGGCTACAGTGAAGTCCCTCGCCCCCGAATCCTGGGCTTGGCATGGCCACAGTGCCCCGTACAGGCGGAGATCTCCGCACGGCGCGGCACTGTTGCCACTCCCCCCTGACGTCACTCCAGACAGGCGGAGCCCTGTTCCCCATGATGACCTGTCAGTACGGCCTGCGGGCTGCGGGCCCTACCGGGCAGCGATAGCCTGGAAGACGGCGGATGCCGAACCAGTCGGATTTGGGGGAGGCCGGTCTCCAGCAGGCGGGCGTACCCTCCCTCGAAGTAAGCACGCCATTAACCTGAAGAGACAAGGTATGGCTACAGTGACCTCCCACCAGGCGGCGGGACTGTAGCCACACTGAGCTGACCAAGCCCGCGTCATTAGCGGCACGGCTACAGTAAGCAACCACCAACCAGACCCGCCAGCAGCGGGAGCGGCCTGTCGGCTCCGTACCGGACCGGTCGGTGGGGGCCCACCAGGCGGCGGGCCCCAGCAGCCGACGGAGAAGCCGGAGGCCAGAGACACTGACAGCCGGGTCCAGCACCCGGCCAGATTACCATTGTACCCTGATAACCCACAAGTGTAGGGGATCGCAACAACTTTTGAGGGTGAAGTACAACCCAAATTTATTGATTCGGCACAAGGGGAGCCAAAGAATATTCTTGAGTATTAGCAGTTGAGTTGTCAATTCAACCACACCTGGATAACTTAGTAACTCCAGCAAAGTATTTAGTAGCAAAAGTGGTGTGATAGTAATGGTAACAGTAGCAACAGTAAAGGTAAATGTTTTTAGGTTTTTGTAGTAGTTGTAACAGTAGCAACGGAAAAGTAAATAAGCGAAGAACAATATGTGAAAAGCTCGTAGGCAATGGATCAGTGATGGATAATTATGCCGGATGCGATTCCTCATGCAATAGTTATAACATAGGGTGATATAGAATAGCTCCAGTTCATCAATGTAATGTAGGCATGTATTCCGTAAATAGTCATACGTGCTTATGGAAAAGAACTTGCATGACATCTTTTGTCCTACCCTCCCGTGGCAGCGGGGTCCTAGTAGAAACTAAGGGATATTAATGCCTCCTTTTAACAGAGAATCGGACCAAAGCATTAACACATAGTGAATACATGAACTCCTCAAACTACGGCCATCACCCAGAAGTATCCTAACTATTGTCACTTCGGGGTTGTCGGATCATAACACATAATATGTGATATATAGACTTGCAAGATAGGATCAAGAACACACATATATTCATGAAAACATAATAGGTTCAGATCTGAAATCATGAAACTCGGGCCCTAGTGACAAGCATTAAGCATAGCAAAGTCATAGCAACATCAATCTCAGAACATAGTGGATACTAGGAATCAAACCCTAACAAAACTAACTTGATTACATGGTAAATCTCATCCAACCCATCATCGTCCAGCAAGCCTACGATGGAATTACTCACGCACGACGGTGAGCATCATGAAATTGGTGATGAAGGATGGTTGATGATGATGACGACGACGAATCCCCCTCTCGGGAGCCCCGAACGGACTCCAGATCAGCCCTCCGAGAGAGATTAGGGCTTGGCGGCGGCTTCGTGTCGTGAAATGCGATGAAACTTTCTCCTTGATTTTTTTCTCCCTGAGACGGTATATATGGAGTTGGAGTTGAGGTCGAAGGAGGTCCGGGGGGGCCACGAGATAGGAGGGCGCGCCCTGGGGGGCGCCCCCTGTCTCGTGGACAATCCGTGGGCCCCCTGGCCTTGATTCTTTCGCCAAAAATTCTTATTAATTCTGAAAAGTGTCTCCGTGGATTTCCAGGACATTCCGAGAACTTTTCTTTTCTACACATAAAACAACATCATGGCAGTTCTGCTTAAAACAACGTCAGTCCGGGTTAGTTTCATTCAAATCATGCAAGTTGGAGTCCAAAACAAGGGCAAAAGTGTTTGGAAAAGTAGATACGTTGGAGACGTATCAACTCCCCCAAGCTTAAACCTTTGCTTGTCCTCAAGCAATTCAGTTGATAAACTGAAAGTGATAAAGAAAACTTTTACAAACTCTGTTTACTCTTGTTGTTGTAAACATGAAAGGCCAGCATTCAAGTTTCAGCAAATATTATGAACTAACCATACTCACAATAACACATAGGTCTCACAATTACTCATATCAATAGCATAATCAGCTAGCGAGTCATAATAATAAAACTTGGATGACAACACTTTCTCAAAATAATCATAACATGATATAACAAAATGGTATCTCGCTAGCCCTTTCTGAGACCGCAAAACATAAATGCAGAGCGCCTTTAAAGATCAAGGACTGACTAAACATTGTAATTCATGGTAAAAGAGATCCAGTCAAGTCATACCCAATATAAATCAGTAATAATGAATGCAAATGACAGTGTGCTCTCCAGCGGGTGCTTTTAATAAAAAGGGTGATGACTCAATATAAAAAGTAAATATATAGGCCCTTCGCAGAGGGAAGCAGGGATTTGTAGAGGTGCCAGAGCTCGATTTTAAAATAGAGATTGAATAACATTTTAAGCGGCATACTTTCACTGTCAACGCAACAACTATGAGATGGTTTTATCTTCCATACTACATGCATTATAGGCAGTTCCCAAACAGAATGGTAAAGGTTTATACTCCCCCAACCACCAACAAGCATCAATCCATGGCTTGCTCAAAATAACGAGTGCCTCCAACATACAACAACCCTGGGGGAGTTTTGTTTAATTATTTTGATTTGCTTTGATCTTTTTGGGTCATGGGACTGGGCATCCCGGTTACCGGCCCTTTCTCGTGAATGAGGAACGGAGTCCACTCCTCCTGAGAATAACCCACCTAGCATGGAAGATATAGGCAGCCCTAGTTGTAACATGAGCTGCTCGAGCATACAAAACAGAATTGCATTTGAAGGTTTAGAGTTTGGCACATACAAATTTACTTGGAATGGCAGGTAGATACCGCATATAGGAAGGTATAGTGGACTCATATGGAATGACTTTGGGGTATAAGGAGTTTGGATGCACAAGTAGTATTCCCGCTTAGTACAGGTGAAGGCTAGCAAAAGACTGGGAAGCGACCAACTGAGAGAGAAACAACAGTCGTGAGCATGCATTAAAATTAATTCACACCGGATACAAGCATGAGTAGGATATAATCCACCATGAATATAAATATCATGAAGGCTATGTTGATTTGATTCAACTACATGCGTGAACATGTGCCAAGTCGAGTCACTGAATTCATTCAAAGGAGGATACCATCCCATCATATCGCATCATAATCATTCTAATAGAATGTTGGCACGCAAGGTAAACCATTATAGCTCATAGCTAATCAAGCATGGCACAAGCAACTATAATCTCTAAATGTCATTGCAAATATGTTTACTTCGTAATAGTGACTCAAGAACAATGAATCATCATATTTACAAAAACAAGAGAGGTCGAGTTCATACCAGCTTTCCTCATCCCAATAAGTCCATCATATATTGTCATTATTGCCTTTCACTCGCACGACCGAACGAAGTGTATAATAATAAGAGTGCATGTGCAGTGGACTAAGCTGTAATCTGCAAGCATTCAACTCAAGAGAGAAGACAAGTAATATGGGCTCTAAATATAAATAATCAATCATGCATATGAGAGCCACTAAGTATTTTCAATATGGTCTTCTCGACCCCCAAAAGAAAGAAAATAAAATAAAACTATTTACACGGGAAAGCTCCCAACAAGTAAAAGAAGAACGAGAAATCTTTTTTGGTTTTCATTTTAATTTCTACTACAAGCAAGGAAATTAAACTAACTAATTTTTTTTGGTTTTTCTTAAGGTTTATCAAGCACACAAGAAGAAAGCTAGAAAAAGAAATTTAAACTAACATGGATAATACAATGAAAGAGTATGAGCACCGACGACTAGTGTGTGAACGTAAATGTAAAGTCGGTGAGAAATACGTACTCCCCCAAGCTTAGGCTTTTGGCCTAAGTTGGTTTAATACCAAGGATCGCCGCTACTCTCTCTGGTGTAAGGAGAGGTATAATCAGGATAATACTAGCTGGTCATCTCCGGATCCCACTGGACAGATGATGCGCGATAAGGGTCCAGCTCAGGTTCCGGCTCAGGTTCAGGTTCTGGAGTAAAAGCTTGGGCTCGATGGTTGTTCACCGCCTCCGGTGTGACAAAAAATTTTCTGCAAGCAAATCAAACAACAGAGGCGCATGCAAAATAATAATCTCAATGTGTTTCTTGTTAAATCTAAGTTTATACAAAAGCATCTTTTCTTCTTTGTCAACGATAAACTTTTGTGCTACCATGCTCTTGTAATCTAAAATGTGAGGAGGCAATTTTGTCTCCTCCTCCTCAATGTGCCTAATGGGTATCTGAAAATGTTCAGCAAGACGTGCAACATAGATACCTCCAAATATGGGGCCTTTTGTACGATTTAGGGCTAGCCGTTTAGCAACGACGGCACCCATACTAAAAGTATTGTCTCCCAGCAAAGCATGTTGTAGAATAATAATATCTGGAACACTCAAATTTCCACTATTCCCACGACCAATCAAGCATCTACTAGCAAATATGGCAAAGTAGCGTAAAATAGGAAAGTGTATGCTAGAGACTTTTGCCTCAGAGCCCTTCTTTGGCTCTTCTACAGCAATAATTTTAACGAAGCTATCCACATCATCACGATGGGGTTCCTCTAATTCTCCCTCATAAGGTATCCTACATACCGCACAAAAATGACTTAAAGACATTTTTTTGAATTCATCATATAAATGAAATGATACTGCAGACGGTGACTTCTTAGGATAATAATAAAAATTTTGCACGAAAGTATTGGTAAGTAAGAGATACTGATCAATTCGGTCGTTCATGAAACCGGTGAGGCCTGTAGTCTCGATTAAAGCATAAAAGTCTTCATGAATTCCGGCTTCTTTCAAGAAATCCTCACATGGCCATTCGCACGACCGTACTTCCGCTAAGCGAGGAAGATTATACTTGGGTTTTTCCTTCTCTTTGTCTTGTTTTTCCTTAGAGCTTTGGCTAGAAGAGCCTTTAAAGAACCTCCTTAACATTTTCTGAAAATTCTGAAATTTTAGTAACTTCAAAATAAAAGTGGATAAAACTAAACAAGATTGATAGCAACTACTCCTACAAGTGCCTAGAGCCTATATCATGCATTGGAATTGCTTGGGACCTCAAAAATTTAACATGCAAGCTCAAGAACATGGTCACCTATGCAGCAAAAATTTGCAATGAATAAAGCACTAGAACAAAAACTAATTGGACCAACGGAGGAGTCACATACCAAGCAACAATCTCCCAAAGTAGTTTCGCGAATGGAGCTTTGAGCTAAGAGATCGAAAATCGCAGCAAAACGAGCTAGAACTCGGGCTTGAGCTGGATGGGGATTTTTTGGGTAGAAGATGAAGTGTGTGGGTGCTGGCATAAGTGGAGGGGAGCCACCAAGGGCCCACGAGACAGGGGGGCGCCCTCCTCTCTCGTGGCCTGGTGCTTGGCCCTCCTGCAGTGTTTTTAGTGCCTAAAATCCTCAAATATTCCAGAAAAAATCATACTAAATTTGCAGGGCATTTGGAGCACTTTTATTTTCGGACTATTTTTTAATGCATTGATAATTCAGAAAATAGACAGATAATACTATTTTTGCTTTATTTATTCTAAATAACAGAAAGTAAAAAGAGAGTACAGAAGGTTGTGCCTTCTAGTTTCATCCATCTCGTGATCATCAAAATGAATCCACTAACAAGGTTGATCAAGTCTTGTTAACAAACTCACTCCGGATAACACGGAACCGGAGAAATTTCGAATAACACTAAGTTACCTCAACGGGGATATGAAAATCCCCAACAATAAGAATATCATACTTTTTCTTGACAGTAGGGAGAGGAAATTCAAAACCTCCAAAAATGATAGTTGGAACTTTTTCAATAGAATTGATACTATGAACTTGAGATTGTTTCCTTGGAAAGTGTACCGTATGCTCATTACCATTAACATGAAAAGTGACATTGCCTTTGTTGCAATCAATAATAGCCCCTGCAGTATTAAGAAAAGGTCTACCAAGGATAATAGACATACTATCGTCCTCGGGAATATCAAGAATAACAAAGTCCGTTAAGATAGTGACATTTGCAACCACAACAGGCACATCCTCACAAACACCAACAGGTATAGCAGTTGATTTATCGGCCATTTGCAAGGATATTTCAGTAGGTGTCAACTTATTCAATTCAAGTCTACGATATAAAGAGAGAGGCATAACACTAACACCGGCTCCAAGATCACATAAAGCAGTTCTAACATAATTTCTTTCAATGGAGCATGGTATAGTTGGAGCACCCGGATCTCCAAGTTTCTTTGGTATTCCACCCTTAAAAGTGTAATTAGAAAGCATGGTGGAAATTTCAGCTTCCAGTATCTTTCTTTTATTTGTGATGATATCCTTCATATATTTAGCATAAGGATTTACTTTAAGCATATCAGTTAAGCGCATACGTAAGAAAATAGGTCTAATCATTTCAGCAAAGCGCTCAAAATCCTCATCATCCTTTGACTTGGATGGTTTAGGAGGAAAGGGCATGGGTTTCTAAACCCATGGTTCTCTTTCTTTATCGTGCTTCCTAGCAACAAAGTCTCTCTTATTATAACGTTGATTATTTGATTGTGGGTTATCAAGATCAACAACAGGTTCAATCTCTACATCATTATCTTTGCTAGGTTGAGCATCAACATGAACATTATCATTAACATTATCACTAGGCTCATGTTCATCACCTGATTGTGTTTCAGCATCAGAAATAGAAATATCATTGGGATTCTCAGGTGTGTCTACAGTAGGTTCACTAGAAGCATGCAAGGTTCTATCGTCTTTCTTTTTCTTCTTTTTAGAAGAACTAGGTGCCTCTAAATTATTTCTGTGAGAATCTTGCTCGATTCTCTTAGGGTGGCCTTCAGGATACAAAGGTTCCTGAGTCATTCTACCAGTTCTAGTAGCCACTCTAACAGCAAATTCATTTTTATTATTCAATTAATCAAGCAAATCATTTTGAGCTTTGAGTACTTGCTCAACTTGAGTAGCAACCATAGAAGCATATTTGCTAACGCGGTGAAGTTCATCTTTAACTCTAGCCAGATTATTGTTGGGGAACGTAGCAGAAATTCAAAAAATTTCCTACGTAACACCAAGATCTATCTATGGAGAGACCAGCAACGAGTAGAAAGGGGAGTGCATCTACATACCCTTGTAGATCGCTAAGCGGAAGCGTTCAAGTGAACGGGGTTGATGGAGTCGTACTCGTCGTGATTCAAATCACCGATGATCAAGTGCCGAACGGACGGCACCTCCGCGTTCAACACACGTACAGCCCGGTGACGTCTCCCACGCCTTGATCCAGCAAGGAGAGAGGGAGAGGTTGAGGAAGACTCCATCCAACAGCAGCACAACGGCGTGGTGGTGGTGGAGGAGCGTGGCAATCCCGCAGGGCTTCGCCAAGCACCATGGGAGAGGAGAAGAACTTGGGAGAGAGGGAGGGGCTGCACCAAAGGCATAAGGTGTGTTTGGGAGGCCCTCCTACCCCACTATATATAGGGATCCCAAGGGGGGGTGCGCCAGCCCCTAGGAGATCCAATCTCCAAGGGGGCGGCGGCCAGGGGAGGAGTCCTCCCCCCCCCCAAGGCACCTAGGAGGTGCCTTCCCCTGCTGGGACTCTTCCTTTAGGGTTTCCCCAGGCGCATGGGCCTCTTGGGGCTGGTTCCCTTGGCCCATGTAGGCCAAGGCGCACCCCCTACAGCCCATGTGGCCCCCCGGGGCAGGTGGCCCCACCCGGTGGGCCCCCGGGACCCTTCCGGTGGTCCCGGTACAATACCGATGACCCCGAAACTTGTCCCGATGGCCGAAACAGGACTTCCTATATATAAATCTTTACCTCCGGACCATTCCGGAACTCCTCGTGACGTCCGGGATCTCATCCGGGACTCCGAACAACATTCGGTAACCACATACAAGCTTCCTTTATAACCCTAGCGTCATCGAACCTTAAGTGTGTAGACCCTACGGGTTCGGGAGACATGCAGACATGACCGAGACGTTCTCCGGTCAATAACCAACAACGGGATCTGGATACCCATGTTGGCTCCCACATGTTCCACGATGATCTCATCGGATGAACCACGATGTCAAGGACTCAATCGATCCCGTATACAATTCCCTTTGTCTAGCGGTATGTTACTTGCCCGAGATTCGATCGTCGGTATACCGATACCTTGTTCAATCTCGTTACCGGCAAGTCACTTTACTCGTTCCGTAACACATCATCCCGTGATCAACTCCTTGGTCACATTGCGCATATGATGATGTCCTACCGAGTGGGCCCAGAGATACCTCTCCGTTTACACGGAGTGACAAATCCCAGTCTCGATCCTTATAAAACAATAGATACTTTCGGAGATACCTGTAGTGCACCTTTATAGTCACCCAGTTACGTTGTGACGTTTGATACACCCAAAGCACTCCTACGGTATCCAGGAGTTACACGATCTCATGGTCAAAGGAAGAGATACTTGACATTGGCAAAGCTCTAGCAAATGAACTACACGATCTTTTGTGCTAGTCTTAGGATTGGGTCTTGTCCATCACATCATTCTCCTAATGATGTGATCCCGTTATCAACGACATCCAATGTCCATAGCCAGGAAACCATGACTATCTGTTGATCACAACGAGCTAGTCAACTAGAGGCTCACTAGGGACATATTGTGGTCTATGTATTCACACGTGTATTACGATTTCCGGATAATACAGTTATAGCATGAATAAAAGACAATTATCATGAACAATGAAATATAATAATAATACTTTTATTATTGCCTCTAGGGCATATTTCCAACAGTCTCCCACTTGCACTAGAGTCAATAATCTAGTTCACATCGCCATGTGATTAACACTCACAGGTCACATCGCCATGTGACTAATACCCAAGAGTTTACTAGAGTCAGTAGTCTAGTTCACATCACTATGTGATTAACACTCAATGAGTTTTATGTTTGATCATGTTGCTTGTGAGAGAGGTTTTAGTCAACGGGTCTGAACCTTTCAGATCTGTGTGTGCTTTACAAATCTCTATGTCATCTCCTAGATGCAGCTACCACGCTCTATTTGGAGCTATTCCAAATAACTGTTCTACTTGGAGCTATTCTAAATTATTGCTCCATTATATGTATCCGGTCTCTCTACTCAGAGCTATCCGGATAGGTGTCAAGCTTGCATCGACATAACCCTTTACGACGAACTCTTTTACCACCTCCATAATCGAGAAAATTCCTTAGTCCACTAGTTACTAAGGATAACTTTGACCGCTGTCTTGTGAGCCATTCTTGGATCACTCTTGTACCCCTTGACTGACTCATGGCAAGGCACACTTCAGGTGCGGTACACAGCATAGCATACTGAAGAGCCTATGTCTTAAGCATAGGGGACGACCTTCGTCCTTTCTCTCTATTCTGCCGAGGTCGAGATTTAAGTCTTAACTTCGTACCTTACAACTCAGGCAAGAACTTCTTCTTTGACTGATCCATCTTGAACACCTTCAAGATCATGTCAAGGTATGTGCTCATTTGAAAGTATTATTAAGCATTTTGATCTATCCTTATAGATCTTGATGCTCAATGTTCAAGTAGCTTAATCCAGGTTTTCTATTGAAAAACACCTTTCAAATAACCCTATATGCTTTCTAGAAATTCTACATCATCTCTGATCATCAATATGTCAACAACATATACTCATCAGAAATTCTATAGTGCTCCCACTCACTTCTTTGGAAATACAAGTTTCTCATAAACTTTGTATAAATCCAAAATCTTTGATCATCTCATCAAAGCGTACATTCCAACTCCGAGATGCTTACTCCAGTCCTTAGAAGGATCGCTGGAGCTAGCATACCTTTTAGCATCCTTAGGATCGACAAAACTTTTCTGATTGTATTGCATACAACCTTTCCTTACGAAGACTAGTAAGGAAACTTGTCTTGACATCCATCTGCCAGATTTCATAAATGCAGCTAATGCTAACATGATTCCGACGGACTTTAAGCATCGCTACGAGTGAGAAAATCTCATCGTAGTCAACTCCTTGAACTTGTCGGAAAACACTTCGCCACAAGTCGAGCTTCATAGATGGTGACATTACCATCCACGTCTGTCTTCTTCTTAAAAGATCCATTTATCTCAATGGATTGCCGATCATCGGGCAAGTCCATCAAAGTCCATGCTTTGTTCTGATATATGGATACTATCTCGGATTTCATGGCTTCTAACCATTTGTCGGAATTCGGGCCCACCATCGCTTCTCCATAGCTCGTAGGTTCATTGTTGTCTAGCAACATGACCTTCAAGACAGGATCACCTTACCACTCCGAAGTAGTACGTGTCCTTGTCGTCCTACGAGGTTTGGTAGTGACTTGATCCGAAGTTTCATGATCAATATCATAAGCTTCCACTTCAATTGGTGTAGGTGCCACAGGAACAACTTCCTGTGCCCTGCCACACACTAGTTGAAGAGACAGTTCAATAACCTCATCAAGTCTCCACCATCCTCCCACTCAACTCTTTCGAGAGAAACCTTTCCTCGAGAAAGGACCCGATTCAAGAAACAATCCATATTGCTTTCGGATCTGAATTAGGAGGTATACCCAACTGTTTTGGGTGTCCTATGAAGATGCATTTTATCCGCTTTGGGTTCGAGCTTAATCCTGAAACTTTTTCACATAAGCGTCGCAGCCCCAAACCTTTAAGAAACGACAACTTAGGTTTCTCTAAACCATAATTCATACGGTGTCATCTCATCGAAATTACGTGGTGCCCTATTTAAAGTGAATGTGGTTGTCTCTAATGCCTAACCCATGAACAATAGTGGTAATTCGATAAGAGACATCATGGTACGCACCATATCCAATAGGGTGCAACTATGATGTTCGGACACACCATCACACTATGGTGTTCCAGGCGGTATTAATTGCGAAACAATTTCCACAATGTCTTAATTGTGTGCCAAAACTCATAACTCAGATATTCATCTCTATGATCATATCATAGACATTTTATCCTTTTGTCACAATGATCTGCTACTTCACTCTGAAATTACTTGAACCATTCAATAATTCAGACTTGTGTTTCATCAAGTAAATATTCTCAACATCTACTCGAATCATCTGTGAAGTAAGAACATAACGATATTCACTGCATACCTCAGCACTCATTGGACTGGACACATCAAAATGTGTTACTTCCAACAAGTTGCTATCTTGTTCCATCTTACTGAAAATGAGGCTTTTCAGTCATCTTGCCTATGTGGTATGATTTGCATATCTCAAGTGATCCAAAATCAAGTGAGTCCAAACGATCCATCTGCATGGAGTTTCTTCATGCGTATACACCAATAGATATGGTTCGCATGTCTCAAACTTTTCAAAAACGAGTGAGTCCAAAGATCCATCAACATGGAGCTTCTTCATGCGTTTTATACCAATATGACTTACATGGCAGTGCCACAAGTAAGTGGTACTATCATTACTATCTTATATCTTTTGGCATGAAATGTGTATCACTACGATCGAGATTCAATAAACCATTCCTTTAGGTGCAAGAGCACTCATTCAGGTTTAATACTAATCTTGATGGTAGACGGAGCGTGCGATGTTAGATCACATCAAACTTGGAAACACTTCCAACACATATCGTCAGCTCACCTTTAGCCAGTCTCCGTTTTATTCCGTAGCTTTTATTTCGAGTTACTAACACTTAGCAACCGAACCGGTATCTAATACCCTGGTGCTACTAGGAGTACTAGTAAAGTACACATTAACATAATGTATATCCAATATACTTCTATCGACCTTGCCAGCCTTCTCATCTACCAAGTATCTAGGGTAATCTTGCTCCAGTGGTTGTTCCCCTTATTATAGAAGCACTTAGTCTCGGGTTTGGGTTCAACCTCAGGTTTCTTCATTGGTGCAGCAGCTGATTTGCCGTTTCATGAAGTATCCCTTCTTTCCCTTGCCCTTCTTGAAACTAGTGGTTTCATCAACCATCAACAATTGATGCTCCTTCTTGATTTCTACTTTCGCGGTGTCAAACATCGCGAATACCTCAAAGGATCATCATATCTATCCCTGATATGTTATAGTTCATCACGAAGCTCTAGTAGCTTGGTGGCAATGTCTTTGGAGAAACATCACTATCTTATCTGGAAGATCAACTCCCACTCGATTCAAGTGATTGTTGTGCTCAGACAATCTGAGCACAAGCTCAACGATTGAGCTTTTCTCCCTTAGTTTGCAGGCTAAGAAAATCGCCGGAGGTCTCATACCTCTTGACGTGGGCACGAGCCTGAAATCCCAATTTCAGCCTTCGAAACATCTCATATGTTCCGCGACGTTTCGAAAACGTCTTTGGTGCCTCTACTTAAACCATTTAATTGAACTATCACGTAGTTATCAAAACGTGTATGTCCGATGTTCGCAACATCGACAAACGACGTTGGGGTTCAGCACACTGAGCGGTGCATTAAGGACATAAGCTTTCTACTGATCGCATAATCGCTACTATCAACTTTCAACTATATTTTCTCTAGGAACATATCTAAAACAGTAGAACTATAGCGTGAGCTACGACATAATTTGCAAAAGGTCTTTTGACTATGTTCAGGATAATTAAGTTCATCTTATGAACTCCCACTCAGATAGACATCCCTCTAGTCATCTAAGTGATTATATGATCCGAGTCAACTAGCCCGTGTCCGATCATCACGTGAGACGGACTAGTTAACGTCGGGAACATCTTCATGTTGATCGTATCTACTATACGACTCATGCTCGACCTTTCGGTCTCCGTGTTCCGAGGCCATGTCTGCACATGCTAGGCTCGTCAAGTTAACCCTAAGTGTTTTCGCTGTGTAAAACTGTCTTACACCCGTTGTATGTGAACGTAAGAATCCATCACACCCGATCATCACGTGGTGCTTAGAAGCGACGAACTGTAGCAACGGTGCACAGTTAGGGGAGAACACTTCTTGAAATTTTGTAAGGGATCATCTTATTTACTACCGTCGTCCTAAGTAAACAAGATGCATAAACATGATAAACATCACATGCAATCAAATAGTGACATGATATGGCCAATATCATTTTGCTCCTTTTGATCTCCATCTTCGGGGCTCCATGATCATCATCGTCACCGGCATGACACCATGATCTCCATCATCATGATCTCCATCATCGTGTCTTCATGAAGTTGTCACGCCAACGACTACTTCTACTTCTATGGCTAACGCGTTTAGCAATAAAGTAAAGTAGTTTACATCGCGTTTTTAATGACACGCAGGTCATACAAAAAATAAAGACAACTCCTATGGCTCCTGCCGGTTGTCATACTCATCGACATGCAAGTCGTGAATCCTATTACAAGAACATGATCAATCTCATACATCACATATCATTCATCACATCCTTTTGGCCATATCACATCACATAGCATACCCTGCAAAAACAAGTTAGACGTCCTCTAATTGTTGTTTGCATGTTTTACGTGGCTGCTATGGGTTCTAGCAAGAACGTTTCTTACCTACGCAAAACCACAACGTGATATGCCAATTGCTATTTACCCTTCATAAGGACCCTTTTCATCGAATCCGTTCCGACTAAAGTGGGAGAGACTGGCACCCGCTAGCCACCTTATGCACCAAGTGCATGTCAATCGGTGGAACCTGTCTCACGTAAGAGTACGTGTAAGGTCGGTCCGGGCCGCTTCATCCCACAATACCGTCGAAACAAGATTGGACTAGTAACGGTAAGCATATTGGACAACATCAACGCCCACAACTACTTTGTGTTCTACTCGTGCAAAGAATCTACGCAATAGACCTAGCTCATGATGCCACTGTTGGGGAACGTAGCAGAAATTCAAAAAATTTCCTACGTAACACCAAGATCTATCTATGGAGAGACCAGCAACGAGTAGAAAGGGGAGTGCATCTACATACCCTTGTAGATCGCTAAGCGGAAGCGTTCAAGTGAACGGGGTTGATGGAGTCGTACTCGTCGTGATTCAAATCACCGATGATCAAGTGCCGAACGGACGGCACCTCCGCGTTCAACACACGTACAGCCCGGTGACGTCTCCCACGCCTTGATCCAGCAAGGAGAGAGGGAGAGGTTGAGGAAGACTCCATCCAACAGCAGCACAACGGCGTGGTGGTGGTGGAGGAGCGTGGCAATCCCGCAGGGCTTCGCCAAGCACCACGGGAGAGGAGAAGAACTTGGGAGAGAGGGAGGGGCTGCACCAAAGGCATAAGGTGTGTTTGGGAGGCCCTCCTACCCCACTATATATAGGGATCCCAAGGGGGGGTGCGCCAGCCCCTAGGAGATCCAATCTCCAAGGGGGCGGCGGCCAGGGGAGGAGTCCTCCCCCCCCCCAAGGCACCTAGGAGGTGCCTTCCCCTGCTGGGACTCTTCCTTTAGGGTTTCCCCAGGCGCATGGGCCTCTTGGGGCTGGTGCCCTTGGCCCATGTAGGCCAAGGCGCACCCCCTACAGCCCATGTGGCCCCCCGGGGCAGGTGGCCCCACCCGGTGGGCCCCCGGGACCCTTCCGGTGGTCCCGATACAATACCGATGACCCCGAAACTTGTCCCGATGGCCGAAACAGGACTTCCTATATATAAATCTTTACCTCCGGACCATTCCGGAACTCCTCGTGACGTCCGGGATCTCATACGGGACTCCGAACAACATTCGGTAACCACATACAAGCTTCCTTTATAACCCTAGCGTCATCGAACCTTAAGTGTGTAGACCCTACGGGTTCGGGAGACATGCAGACATGACCGAGACGTTCTCCGGTCAATAACCAACAGCGGGATCTGGATACCCATGTTGGCTCCCACATGTTCCACGATGATCTCATCGGATGAACCACGATGTCAAGGACTCAATCGATCCCGTATACAATTCCCTTTGTCTAGCGGTATGTTACTTGCCCGAGATTCGATCGTCGGTATACCGATACCTTGTTCAATCTCGTTACCGGCAAGTCACTTTACTCGTTCCGTAACACATCATCCCGTGATCAACTCCTTGGTCACATTGCGCATATGATGATGTCCTACCGAGTGGGCCCAGAGATACCTCTCCGTTTACACGGAGTGACAAATCCCAGTCTCGATCCGTATAAAACAATAGATACTTCCGGAGATACCTGTAGTGCACCTTTATAGTCACCCAGTTACGTTGTGACGTTTGATACACCCAAAGCACTCCTACGGTATCCAGGAGTTACACGATCTCATGGTCAAAGGAAGAGATACTTGACATTGGCAAAGCTCTAGCAAATGAACTACACGATCTTTTGTGCTAGTCTTAGGATTGGGTCTTGTCCATCACATCATTCTCCTAATGATGTGATCCCGTTATCAACGACATCCAATGTCCATAGCCAGGAAACCATGACTATCTGTTGATCACAACGAGCTAGTCAACTAGAGGCTCACTAGGGACATATTGTGGTCTATGTATTCACACGTGTATTACGATTTCCGGATAATACAGTTATAGCATGAATAAAAGACAATTATCATGAACAAGGAAATATAATAATAACACTTTTATTATTGCCTCTAGGGCATATTTCCAACAATTATCACCTACGCGTCCTATCTCGAAAGCATTATTCTTTAACTCTCTACCAACATAAGCATTAAAATTTTCTTGTCTAGCCATAAAGTCATCAAATTCATCTAAGCATGGGCTATGAAATTTAGTAGAGGGTATTTTAACTTTATCATATCTATAGAGAGAATTTACCTTTACTACCTGTGTCGGGTTATCAAGACAATGTAGTTCTTTAGGCTGTAAATTAAGACCATGTATTTCTTCAATAGGTGGTAAATTCTTAACATCTTCAGCTTTAATACCTTTTTCTTTCATTGATTTCTTTGCCTCTTGCATATCTTCAGGACTGAGAATAAAACACCTCTCTTCTTCGGAGTGGGTTTAGGAATAGGCTCAATTGGTTCAGGAATTACTTCAGGAACTGGCTCGGGAAGAGTCCAATTATTTTCATTAGTCAACATATTATTCAATAGTATTTCAGCTTCGTCGACTGTTCTTTCCCTGAAAACACAACCAACACAACTATCCAAGTGGTCCTTGGAAGCATCGGTTAGTCCATTATAAAAGATATCAAGTATTTCATTTTTCTTAAGAGGATGATCAGGAAAAGCATTAAGTAACCGGAGAAGCCTCCCCCAAGCTTGTGGGAGACTCTCTTCTTTGATTTGCACAAAATTATATATTTCCCACAAGGCAGCTTGTTTCTTATGAGCAGGGAAATATTTAGCAGAGAAGTAATAAATCATATCCTGGGGACTACGCACACAACCAGGAGCAAGAGAATTATACCAAGTCTTAGCATCACCCTTTAATGAGAACGGAAATATCTTAAGGATATATAAATAGTGAGACTTCTCATCATGAGTAAATAGGGTGGCTATATCATTCAACTTGGTAAGATGTGCCACAAAAGTTTCAGATTCAAGGCCATAAAAAGGATCAGATTCAACTAAAGTAATAATATCAGGATCAACAGAGAATTCATAATCCTTATCAGTAACACAGATAGGTGAAGTAGCAAAAGCAGGATCGGGTTTCATTCTAGCATTAAGAGACTGCTGCTTCCATTTAGCTAATAATTTCTTAAGATCAGATCTATCATTACAAGCAAGAATTTCCATAGCAGCTTCTTCATTCATAACATAACCCTTAGGAACAACAGGTAATACATAATCATTGGGGGAACGTTCATCATCACTATCATCAATATCATCTTCAATATTTTCATTCCCCCTAACTCTAGCAAGTTGTTCATCTAGAAATTCACATAATGGCAAAGTAGTATCACACACAGAAGTAGTTTCATCATGCATAGCAGAAGTGGCATCATCAATAACATGCGACATATCAGAATTCATAGCAGTAGCAGGTTCAGGTGTCGCAAACTTACTCATAACAGAAGGAGAATCTAGTGCAGAGCTAGATGGCAGTTCCTTACCTTCCCTCGTAGTTGAGGGATAAATCTTGGTCTTAGCGTCTTTCAAGTTCTTCATAGTGATCAACAGATATAAATCCCAAGTGACTCAGAGAATAGAGCTATGCTCCCCGGCAACGGCGCCAGAAATTAGTCTTGATAACCCACAAGTGTAGGGGATCGCAACAGCTTTCGAGGGTGAAGTACAACCCAAATTTATTGATTCGACACAAGGGGAGCCAAAGAATATTCTTGAGTATTAGCAATTGAGTTGTCAATTCAACCACACCTGGATAACTTAGTAACTGCAGCAAAGTATTTAGTAGCAAAAGTGGTATGATAGTAATGGTAACAGTAGCAACAGTAAAGGTAAATGTTTTTGGGTTTTTGTAGTAGTTGTAACAGTAGCAACGGAAAAGTAAATAAGCGAAGAACAACATGTGAAAAGCTCGTAGGCAATGGATCAGTGATGGATAATTATGCCTGATGCGATTCCTCATGCAATAGTTATAACATAGGGTGATATAGAACTAGCTCCAGTTCATCAATGTAATATAGGCATGTATTCCGTAAATAGTCATACGTGCTTATGGAAAAGAACTTGCATGACATCTTTTGTCCTACCCTCCCGTGGCAGCGGGGTCCTAGTGGAAACTAAGGGATATTAATGCCTCCTTTTAATAGAGAACCGGACCAAAGCATTAACACATAGTGAATACATGAACTCCTCAAACTACGGTCATCACCGAGAAGTATCCCGATTATTGTCACTTCGGGATTGTCGGATCATAACACATAATAGGTGACTATTGACTTGCAAGATAGGATCAAGAACACACATATATTCATGAAAACATAATAGGTTCAGATCTGAAATCATGGCACTCGGGCCTTAGTGACAAGCATTAAGCATAGCAAAGTCATAGCAACATCAATCTCAGAACATAGTGGATACTAGGGACCAAACCCTAACAAAACTAACTTGATTACATGGTAAATCTCATCCAACCCATCACCGTCCAGCAAGCCTACGATGGAATTACTCACGCACAGCGGTGAGCATCATAAAATTGGTGATGGAGGATGGTTGATGATGACGACCGCGACGAATCCCCCTCTCCGGAGCCCCGAACGGACTCCAGATCAGCCCTCCCGAGAGAGATTAGGGCTTGGCGGCGGCTCATGTTGTGAAATGCCATGAAACTTTCTCCTTGATTTTTTCTCCCCAAGACGGTGTATATGGAGTTGGAGTTGAGGTTGGAGGAGGTCCGAGGGGCCCACGAGATAGGAGGGCGTGCCCTAGGGGGGCGCCCCCTGTCTCGTGGACAGCCCGTGGGCCCCCTGGCCTTGATTCTTTCGCCAAAAATTCTTATTAATTCTAAAAAGTGCCTCCATGGATTTCCAGGACATTCCGAGAACTTTTCTTTTCTACACATAAAACAACATCATGGCAGTTCTGCTGAAAACAATGCCAGTCCAGGTTAGTTTCATTCAAATCATGCAAGTTAGAGTCCAAAACAAGGGCAAAAGTGTTTGGAAAAGTAGATACGTTGGAGACGTATCATACCCCTGGGGTGTAGGCCTATATAAACCCCCTAGGGCACCCATGCAAAGGGTTCCCACTCCATTAGAACTAGAAACTGCCCTAGAGCAGGAAGAGAGCTACCCTTGCCTCCTTCTGCTTCTAGAACACAGCTCAAGGAGCACCATTGTATCACTTGTGCCTTAGTGATCATGCAGAGACCCCGTAGAGCAGGACTAGGGGTGTTATCTCCTAGGAGAGCCCCGAACCTGGGTAAAGTGCGCCGGCATACGTGTCTACGCCTTATCCCGCTTCCAGGCACTGGCGACGTTCTACTTGCTCCCACCATGATAAGCCATCCTTTGGCATATGTCGCACCCGACCCTCGACATTTGGCGCTCACCATGGGGCGAGGTGCACCATCTCCCAGAGACCTGCTCTGGACGGGAACCTTGTTACTTCCTGGCAAGCGAAGCCAGCCCAGCACGCCCGACGGCGTCAGCCTCGACGCACTGCACGGCGTGGAGATCGCCTGCACGGCGAGATGCCTCGCCGACCTTGTTGGCGAGATTCACCTCTCCGACGAGCCGGCCTCCGACGCGGGCACTGGCTGCCCCGAAAGCCGTCTCGTCAGCCTCCTCGACCAGCTTCACATCACCAGCGAGCCTGCTATGGACTTGGAGTCTATTGGCTCCACTGGCCCGATGATCGTCGACTCCGACACGGTGTCGCTTGACGCGTTTCCCACCAACGTGGTGGTCTACAACGAGCCGCCTCCTCGCGAGCACAGCGGCGGGAGCATCATCACGGAGGTTCTCGTCATCAACAGTGGAGAGCGCTCGGCCGGAGACGCTCGAGACCCACTCCATGCAGCGCTGTGAGACCTGTCGGCGCCTATTCCGGAGGATGCAGACGCTGAGATGCTGGAGGCACGCTGCGTCCAGCTCCTCGGAAGCGCTGGTCGACTGGCCAGCATGCGACGCCTCTTGGACGCCTATCGGCGCAAGATGGACCGGGCCGTTGGTGGCACACCGGCTCCTGAGGGGCCTAACCGCATCGGCTCGATCTGATAGCATGGCGCGACCATCGCCAGCATGTTCGGGGCAGAACGCCCCGTCTACGCCATGCCTGCAGAGAACATCCGGGCCGCCCAGGTGGTGACGGACAAACTAGACAAGTACCAGGGCGACAAGCGTCGCCACATGACGGAGCGAGTCCAGTAGCTCCTAGACGCGGCCGCCGCGCAGCACGAAGCCGGCTGCCGCGCTGAAGTGCCCGCCCAGCGGACGATGAGCTGCCCCATTGCTAGGACCATGGCGTGACGTCCTGGATGCTGACTGGCGGCGCCCGCGGAAGAAGAGGCAACGAGCCGGCTGCCAGCCGCAGCCGGACTCGCCTCTCCATCGAGCGTGATGAAGACGGCCGCCCTCGGGCGATGGAGCGACGAGGCGACCCGCCTCCTCCTCCGCCTCGTGGAGCAAGGCATCCTACTCCGCCGCTTGCCATGCACCCGACACTCGGCGACCGCCTTGGCCTATGAGAGGGAGTCGGAGAGAATGACACCCGCCATCGGATCGACCATCTCAACTGATCCCTGGCGCTAGAAGAAGAAGACGCATTGAGCCCGCCTTGTTTCGGCCCACGGATCCGAGATGAGCCCTTTCCCAAAGGGTTCACGCTCCCAAGAGATACGCCCAAGTACACCGGCTCCGTGAAGCCGGAGGACTGGCTGGTCGACTACTCCACGGCCGTCAGCATAGCAAATGGCAACAAGCGCGTTGCCATAAAGTACGTCCCGCTCATGCTTCAAGGCACAGCCCGGACGTGGCTCAACAGCCTGAAGCCCCGTGGCATCAACAGCTGGGTTGATTTCACCGAAGCGTTCATCCGCAACTTCGCCAACACGTACAAGCGGCCTCCCAAGCCCCGACAGCTCTCCTTGTGCGTCCAAGGGCCCAACGAATCAACTTGCGACTATCTCACACGCTGGGCCGAGCTGCGCAACTTCTGCGAAGGCGTGCACAAGGTGCAGGCAATCGAGTGTACTTCACCGCCGGGTGCCGAGAGGGCACCCTCCTCAAGCACCAACTCCTCTGCGATGAGCCTGCGACTCTCAAAGAACTGTTGATCATCGCCGACAAGCACGCCGCGGTCGACTCCTCCATGAAGGCGGAAATCCTAGTTGACGCGTCCGGCAAGTTGGCACCTCAGGCCCCTCGGACTCCGGCTGGTGACACCAGTCGGCGACAGCATCTAGGTGACAACAAGCGAAAGGCCACCCAGTCGGCTTCCACCAGCCGACAGGTGGCGACAGTCGAGGACCAGCAGCCGGAGGGGCAGCCAGCGCCCAAGCGTCAGAAGGGCAGCAAGTCCAATTGGTTGTCCGCCTTCTCCTATGAGCAGACCCTAGATGCACCCTGCAAGTTCCATAGTGGTGCGAAGCCGTCCAACCACACCACTCGAAAGTGCCATTGGCTTGCCAGGATAGCTAAGGGAGATGGACTCATGCCTCCTCCGCCTGCCGGCCTGCCGCCTCCTCAGCCCCAGCAGCCGGCGGCCCGGCCAGTCGGCACCATACAAGACGAGTACCCAGAGGAGCACAGAGCCTATGTTGTGTTCACTAGCGTGGCCAATGACAGACGCAGCAAACGGCAACAACAACAAGAAGTACAGGCAGTGTCCTCGAATACTCCAGAGTTCATGCATTGGTCTGAGAAACCCATCAGTTGGAGCAGGGCCGACCACCCGGAAGTGATGCCTTCCCCTGGTTCCTACGCCCTGGTCCTAGAGGCTACCTTTGCAACAGAGAGGCGGGCATCTCGTTTCTCTAGAGTCCTGATAGATGGCGGCAGCAGCATCAATATCCTGTACCGTGACACGATGGAGAAGTTGGGAATCAAGCAGAAGCAGCTCCTCCCCAGTCGGATTGTATTTCATGGCATAGTCCCTGGCCTTTCCTGCTCACCAATCGGCAAGACCCAAATTGATGTTCTCTTCGGAGACAAGAATCATTTCCCCGTGAGCCAGTTTGGTTTGAAGTGGTGGACCTTGAGAGCCCTTACCATGCGCTGCTTGGCTGGCCTGCCCTGGCCAAGTTCATGGCGGTCCCCCACTATGCTTACCTCAAGATGAAGATGCCAAGTACCAAGGGGATCCTGACTGTAGTCAGAGACTACAAAAAGTCGGTCGCCTGCGCCACGGACAGCAGCCGGCTGGCCGAGTCCCTCGTGATTGCAGCCAAGAAGCGGCTCCTTGACCGGGTGGTGGCGTTGGCAGGCAAGAAGCCGGAAATGTCACCCACCCCCAAGGAGTCGGAGGTTGAGGGCTCATTCAAGCCGGCAAAGGAAACAAAGAAGATACCCCTGGACCCGGAGCACCCGGAGAGGCACGCTGTCATAGGTACCAACCTAGACAGCAAATAGGAAAGCGAGCTCGTCGATCTCCTCCGTGAGAATCGGGACATCTTCGCATGGTCTCCCAAAGACTTGTCGGGTGTTTCGACGGATTTCGCCGAGCACAAGTTACATGTCCGACCCGACACCAAGCCGGTCAGGCAGCCCTTGCGCCGCCTGTCAGAAGAGAAGAGAAGAGTTGTTGGAGAAGAGATAGCCCGGATTCTAGCAGCCGGTTTCATCATGGAAGTGTTCTTTCAAGAGTGGCTGGCCAACCCAGTTCTTGTGTTGAAGAAAAACAAGCAGTGGCGCATCTGTATTGATTATACCAGCCTCAACAAAGCTTGCCCCAAAGATCCCTTTGCCCTGCCAAGAATTGACCAAGTGATAGACTCCACAGCCGGATGCGAGCTGTTGAGTTTTTTGGATGCATACTTAGGGTAACATCAGATAAAGCTGAACCTGGCCGACAGGCTAAAGACCGCCTTCATCACACCATTTGGAGCCTTCTCCTACCTGACCATGACGTTCGGCTTGCGAAATACCGGCGCCATGTTTCAGCGTTGCATGCAGAAGTGTCTCCTCAAGCAACTCGGCAGAAATGCCCATGTCTATGTGGATGATGTGGTGGTAAAGACGGAGAAGCGTGGCATGCTGCTGGAAGACCTCAAGGAAACCTTTGAGAACCTGCATCGATTCCAGATCAAGCTCAACCCAGAGAAATGCGTCTTTGGAGTACCAGTCGGCCAGCTCCTCAGTTTTCTGGTCTCTGAGCGTGGCATAGAATGCAACCCAATGAAGATCAAGGCCATTGAGAAGATGGAGGTGCCCACCCGACTGCTGGACATGCAGAAATTCACCGGTTGCCTGGCATCTATCAGCCGTTTCATCAGTCGGCTGGGCGAGAAGGCTCTCCCCCTGTACCAGCTCATGAAGAAGACCACTTTTTTCAAGTGGAACGACAAGGCAGACGAAGCTTTTCTCCAACTCAAGAAGATGTTGACCACCCCGCCTATCTTGGCGACTCCAACCGAGAAAGAGCCCATGCTCCTCTACATCACCGCCACTAGTCGGGTGGTCAGCACAGTCATGGTGGTAGAACGCAAGGAGGAGGGCAGAGCATTGCCGTACAGAGGCCGATATATTACCTAAGTGAAGTACTGTCCGCCTCCAAGCAAAACTACCCACACTATCAGAAGATGTGCTATGGTGTGCACTTTGCCGCCAAGAAGCTGAAGCCTTACTTTCAAGAGCACCCAGTTACTATTGTCTGCACTGCTTCGCTTGCTGAGATCATTGGAAGCCGGGATGCTTCAAGCCGAGTGGCCAAGTGGGCTATTGATCTGGCTCCTTACACCATCTACTACCAGCCTTGCACCGCCATCAAGTCACAAGCGCTGGCCGACTTCCTCGTCGACTGGGCCGAGACTCGGTACTTGCCGCCAGCGCCAGACTCCACCCATTGGCGGATGCATTTTGATGGTTCAAAAATGCACACCGGTCTGGGAGCCGGCATCGTCCTCACCTCTCCCAAAGGCGATAAGCTCAGATACGTGCTGCAAATCCATTTTGCCGCCTCCAACAACGTAGCCGAGTACGAGGCACTCATACACGGGCTCCGGCTTGCCAAGGAACTTGGCATTCGCCGGATCCTGTGCTATGGTGACTCCGACTTGGTGGTCCAGCAGTCGTCAGGCGACTGGGACGCCAAGGACGCGAACATGGCAAGCTACCACTTCCTCGTACAGCAACTCAGTGGATACTTTGACGGGTGTGAATTCCTCCACGTGCCAAGAAATGACAACGAGCAAGCAGATGCCTTGGCACGGATCGGCTCCACCCGACAGGCGATACCAGCCGGCGTCGCCTTGCAGCGCCTCCTCAAGCTGTCTGTCAAGCCATCACCAGAGTCCGACTCCATCTTCATGCCGGCCCCTCCCGAAGCAGTCGGATCCGACTTGAGGACCCTAGAAGCCGGCATGGGGATTTCCGCAGGCGGCCCAGGGACTGCAGCCATTGCACCCGGACCGGGAACTTCAGAACCCGGCCCGGGGACTGCAGCAGCCGGCCCGGGGACTTCTTCAAGGCAGCAGGCAACAATCGACTCCAACCCGCCACCTCCCGGCCCAACTGCCCTTATACAAGTTGCAGTCATGGCAGTTGGAGAGATAGCAGCACCCTCATGGGCTCAACCCATCCTCAACTTCCTGGTGAACAAAGAGTTGCCGGCCGATGAGATCCTAGCCCGACAAGTGCAGTGGCGCCCAGCAGCATACACCATAGTCAACATAGAACTGGTTCGGCGCAGTGTCACTGGCGTATACCAGCGTTGCATGGAGCCGGACCAGGGTCAGGCAATCCTCAAAGATATTCACCAAGGCGAATGTGGTCACCACGCGGCTTCAAGATCACTTGTTGCCAAAGCTTTCCGCCATGGTTTCTTCTGACCGACTGCCCTAGAAGACGCCAAAGAGTTAGTACAGAAGTGCAAAGGGTGTCAGAAGTTCCACTCCAAGCCACACTTACCAGCTTCTGCACTCAAGACCATACCCATTGCCTAGACCTTTGCTGTTTGGGGTTTGGACATGGTGGGGCCATTCAAGATGGCCCGTGGTGGCATGACTCATCTGCTTGTCGCTGTGGACAAGTTCACCAAGTGGATAGAAGCAAAGCCAATCAAAAAGCTGAATGGGCCGACTGCCGTGACTTTCATCGCCGACATCACCACTCGGTACGGCATACCACATAGCATCATCATCGACAACGGCACAAACTTTGCCAAAGGAGCCTTGGCTAGTTTCTGCGTGACGCGGGGCATCCGACTGGACTTAGCGTCCGTTGCCCATCCGCAGTCAAATGGCCAAGTTGAGCGAGCAAACGGCCTCATTCTGTCCAGCATCAAGCCCCGACTGGTCGAGCCTCTAGAGCGTTCGGCCGGCTGCTGGCTCGATGAGCTGCCAGCCATCCTCTGGAGCCCGCGCACGACTCCGAACAAGTCAACCGGCTTCACGCTCTTCTTCCTCATCTACGGTGCTGAAGCCGTCATCCCGACGGACATAGAGTTCGACTCCCCAAGAGTCACCATGTACACAGAGGCGGATGCCAAGGAGGCACGAGAAGACAGCGTCGACCTGCTGGAGGAGGGCCGGCTGTTGGCACTCAGCCGGCCAGCCAGCTACCAGCAGAGTCTGCGCCGATACTACAACTGCAAGGTGAAGCTGTTGGGGAACGTTGCATAAAATAAAAAATTTCCTACGTTCACCAAGATCAATCTATGAGTTCATCTAGCAACGAGAGAGGGGAGTGCATCTACATACCCTTGTAGATTGCGAGCGGAAGCGTTCAAGAGAACGGGGTTGAGGGAGTCGTACTCGTCGTGATCCAAATCACCGGAGATCCTAGCGCCGAACAGACGGCACCTCCGTGTTCAACACACATACGGTCAGCGTGACGTCTCCTCCTTCTTGATCCAGCAAGGGGGAAGGAGAGGTTGATGAAGATCCAGCAGCACGACAGCCTGGTGGTGGATGCAGCAGGGTTCCGGCAGAGCTTCGCCGAGCTTCTGCGAGAGGGAGATGTGTAGCAGGGGAGAGGGAGGCGCCAAGACTTCAGGGTGCGGCTGCCCTCCCACCCCCCTCTTTATATAGGGACCCCAGGGGGGGCGCCGGCCCTAGGAGATGGGATCTCCTAGGGAGGGCGGCAGCCAAGGGGGGAGACTTGCCCCCCAAGGCAAGTGGAGGCGCCCCCTCCCCTAGGGTTCCCAACCCTAGGTGCAGAGGGGGGCCCAGGGGGGGCGCACCAGCCCACCAGTGGCTGGTTCCTCTCCCACTTCAGCCCATGGGGCCCTCCGGGATGGGTGGCCCCACCCGGTGGACCCCCGGGACCCTTCCGGTGGTCCCGGTACAATACCGGTAACATCCAAAACTTTCCCGATGGCCGAAACTCGACTTCCCATATATAATTCTTTACCTCCGGACCATTCCGGAACTCCTCGTAACATCCGGGATCTCATCCGAGACTCCGAACAACTTTCAGTTTGCTGCATACTCATATCTCTACAACCCTAGCATCACCGAACCTTAAGTGTGTAGACCCTACGGGTTCGGAAGACATATAGACATGACCGAGACGGCTCTCCGGTCAATAACCAACAGCAGGATCTGGATACCCATGTTGGCTCCCACATGCTCCTTGATGATCTCATCGGATGAACCATGATGTCGAGGATTCAAGCAACCCCGTATACAATTCCCTTTGTCAATCGGTATGTTACTTGCCCGAGATTTGATCGTCGGTATCCCAATACCTCGTTTAATCTCGTTACCGGCAAGTCACTTTACTCGTACTGTAATGCATGATCCTGTGACCAGACACTTGGTCACTTTGAGCTCATTATGATGATGCATTACCAAGTGGGCCCAGAGATACCTCTCCGTCATACGGAGTGACAAATCCCAGTCTCGATCCATGTCAACCCAACAGACACTTTCGGAGATGCCCGCAGTATACCTTTATAGTCACCCAGTTACGTTGTGACGTTTGATACACCCGAAGCACTCCTACGGTATCCGGGAGTTACACGATCTCATGGTCTAAGGAAAAGATACTTGACATTGGAAAAGGTCTAGCAAACGAACTACACGATCTTGTGCTATGCTTAGGATTGGGTCTTGTCCATCACATCATTCTCCTAATGATGTGATCCCGTTATCAATGACATCTAATGCCCATAGTCAGGAAACCATGACTATCTGTTGATCAACGAGCTAGTCAACTAGAGGCTCACTAGGGACATATTATGGTCTATGTATTCACACGTGTATTACGATTTCCGGATAATACAATTATAGCATGAATAAAAGACAATTATCATGAACAAGGAAATATAATAATAATCCTTTTATTATTGCCTCTAGGGCATATTTCCAATAGAAGCCAAGATCCTTCCAAGAGGGAGACCTTGTGCTCCGGCTGATCCAGCGAACAGCCGGCCAGCACAAGCTCTCGGCACCTTGGGAAGGCCCTTTCATCATCAGCAAGGTGTTGGGCAACGATTCCTACTATCTGATCGATGCTCAGAAGCCCAGAGCACGCAAAAGAGATGACTCAGGCAAGGAGACGTAGAGGCCATGGAATGCAAACCTCCTCCAAAGATTTTACAGTTGAAAGCAGTATGTATCACACTACCTTTTGTATCATGTACGAAGACTCCGGGTCCCCCGAGAAGAACTCGGGAACTACCCTCTTTTTATCTATATGATAAGTGTTATGCCTATGAGTGTGTATTGTTTTATTTCCGCCTGGCATCGGGTTTGACCAGTCGGCCTGGAGGCTCGCCGCCTTCTGCTACATGCAGCCTCCTGCAGCTGGACAAGTAGTGTGTTGGCACCAAAAACTTCCCTTGCCAGAAGCTGCAGCTCGCAGAGCGACTGAATGGCGGGCAGGAGTTGCAAAACAGTACCCATGTGAAAAACGGCTAAGGGAAGAACGCATATAGTCGAGGCCGGCATCTCGCCCGTTCGGCCGGCTGTCGAGCAGCCGGCCGGCCGGCTTCTGCTTGTCTTGCCAACACTCTGAATGGCTAAGTACTTGCTCTCCCATCAAATCTAAAGTACTCAACCCAGCCGCAGTCCACAGAGCGGCTGCTCGGCTGGCCAGAGAGTAGCCGAGGGAGGGCGACAAAGAAAAAAGGCAAGGATATTAAAGGCAAGAAAAGTTAGAAGCCGACAAAGCAAAGCATGAATTACGATAAAATATGTACATAGATAAAGGCCTATCGGCCAGCATTCAGCAGAGTTTGATGTACACCCCGAGGGTGGAATTGTGCAAATTTAACCGAGTTGTCCAGACTAGCAAGCAGGAAAAGGAAAAATCCTAAGGGGCAGTAGAAGGCTCCAGCTGGACGGTGGGGTCGGTAGTACCGGTTGGTGCAGCAGAAGGCTCCGGCTGGATGCTGGGGTCGGCAGTACCGGTTGGTGCAGCATAGGGCTCCAACTGGATGTTGGAGTCGGCGGTGCTGGTTGGTGCAGCAGAAGGCTCCGGCTGGACGATGGAGGCGGCGGCACCAGTTGGGGTGGCGGACGGCTGGACCGCAGAGTCAGTGGCGTCCGTCGATGGAACGGGCGACTGGTCGGTCTCCGCCTGGCCGCCTCCAGCAGTGATCGGCGCCTTGGAGCGCGGATCATTGCTTGAGGCACAGTCAGGTTGAGGCTGGCCGTGCTCTCCAGCCTCCGGCACGTCATCCTCGCTCTCCTCCTCCTCCTCCTCCTCCTCCCCTTCGTCGCTGGAGTCGATTACTTCAGCCGAATCCTCGCTGTCCTCTGGGTTCAGCCCAAGCCACTCCAGCGGCGCTTCGGCACCTTCTTCGACCACCTCCGGGATGAACACGCTAGTGTCGGTGTAGTCGGCGATTGCTGCCACCCTGCTGATAAGCTCGGCTTCCACCGCCACTAGCTCCTCCTGCGCCTGCAGCCGAAACATGGTCAACTGGGCTAGATCTAGCCTAGGGCACCATGCCTTGACAAACTCCAGGGCTCGGCGCGCTCCTGCCCGGGCTGTAGAACCCTTCCAGGCCTCCAGGCGGCCGGCCGCCACCTCCAGCCAGTCGGCAGTCCAACTGGGGGTGCACGGAGCCTGCACACCTGGACAAAGGGCGGAGATCGCCTGGGCCCCGACGCGCTGAAGGCGGCGCAGTATCTGATGGGCAGGCCAAAGATGGGCCTGGATGCTGAGGAGCTGCTCGTTGAGGGTCCGGGGGGCGTCAGGGGCAATCTGCACGCCTTCCGCCCTCTGCTCTTCGCGCTGGGCCTCAATGATCTGGTTTGCGGCGACGGAATGGCCCGGGAAGAAGTCTGCTTGGACAGAAGGCAAGAAAATTCAAATGTCAGAAACTAGCAGTCGGCCTAGATAAGGGCTGGCAGCTCCAAAACAAGAAAGAAAAAGAAACAAAGCTCACCATCGACCAAGTCTTCGATGCTGCTGAAGCAAGCAGTCATCTGCGCCTTGTTGTCGGCCCAGGCGGAGCGCTCGATCTCGAACTCAGCGAGAAGGTCGGTCTCCTTCGCCTTCGTCTCCCTCTAAGCCGTCTTGAGGGCCTCCGCCTGCTCCGCAAGCTGAGTGACCAGCCGGCCAGGCTCTTCGGCCAGCTTGCCACACTCCGCCTCCTTGCCGCGTAGGGCGTGTTGGCTTCGCCCAGCTACTGCTGCAAGGCGGCGTTGGCCTCTGTAAAGAGGGAAGAATGAAAGGATGTCAGTCAAACAATAAAGACGGGATGCAGTTGTCGGGGAGATCCGGTCCGACTGCTCAGCAGTCGGCCCGAATCTCGGGGACTACACCCCGCAGGTGCGCCATCGCGCCCCCGCAGAGACAAAGTTACCAACAAAATAAAAGTCACTGAAAAGATTCGGTCTGACTGCTCAGCAGTCGGCCCGAACCTCAGGGACTACAGCCCGCGGGTGCGCCAGCGCGCCCCCGCGAAGAAAGGAAGTCGGAATTTACTCCGGCTCTCGGACAAGTTGTCGGTCTGCTTCTCCACCTCCCGGACCCCGGAGTTGAAGGCGGCTGCGCGGAGATTGTGGTAATCCTGCAAGAGGGATATCACATAAAGTTAGCATTTGACACCCACAAGTTAAAGTTCCGGACCGCCTGCTCAGCAGCCGCCCCGAAACTTGGGGACTACACCCAGTGGGTGCGCTGGCGCGCCCCCACGAAGGATGCAAGAAGATCAAAATGAAGAGAAGTAAGAAACTTACGCGGATGGCTGATACATCTCCAACGTATCTATAATTTTTGATTGTTCCATGCTATTATATTACCCCTTTTGGATGTTTATGGGCTTTATTTTACACATTTATATCATTTTTGGGACTAACCTACTAACCGGAGGCCCAGCCCGTATTGCTGTTTTTTTGCCTATTTCAATATTTTGAAGAAAAGGAATATCAAACGGAGTCCAAATGGAATGAAACCTTCGGGAGCATGATTTTTGGAACGAACGTGATCCAGAGGACTTGGAGTGCAAGCCAAGAAGCAGTCGAGGCGGCCACGAGATAGGAGGGCGCGCCCACCCCCTCTGGGCACGCCCCCTGTCTTGTGGGCCCCTCGGGCGGCCACCGACGTACTTCTTCCTCCTATATAAGCCTACGTACCCCGAAAACATCTAGGGAGCCAACGAAACACAATTTCCACCACCGTAACCTTCTGTATCCGCGAGATCCCATCTTGGAGCCTTCGCCGGCACTCCGCCGGAGGGGGAATCAACCATGGAGGGCTTCTACATCAACACCATAGCCCCTCCGATGAGTTGTGAGTAGTTTACCACAGACCTTCGGGTCCATAGTTATTAGCTAGATGGCTTCTTCTCTCTTTTTGGATCTCAATACAATGTTCTCCCCCTCTCTTGTGGAGATCTATTCGATGTAAACTCTTTTTGCGGTGTGTTTGTCGAGATCCGATGAATTGTGGGTTTATGATCAAGTTTATCTATGAGAAATATTTGAATCTCCTCTGAATTCTTTTATGTATGATTGAGTTATCTTTGCAAGTCTCTTCGAATTATCAGTTTGGTTTGGCCTACTAGATTGATCTTTCTTGCCATGGGAGAAGTGCTTAGCTTTGGGTTCAATCTTGCGGTGTCCTTACCAAGTGACAGAAAGGGTTGCAAGGCACGTATTGTATTGTTGCCATCGAGGATAGAAAGATGGGTTTTATATCATATTGCATGAGTTTATCCCTCTACATCATGTCATCTTGTTTAATGTGTTACTCTGTTCTTTATGAACTTAATACTCTGGATGCAGGCATGAGTCGGTCGATGTGTGGAGTAATAGTAGTAGATGCATGCCGGAGTCGGTCTACTTGTTGTGGACGTGATGCCTATATACATGATCATGCCTAGATAATCTCATAACTATTCGCTTTTCTATCAATTGCTCGACAGTAATTTGTTCACCCACCGTAAATAGTTATGCTATCTTGAGAGAAGCCTCTAGTGAAACCTATGGCCCCCGGGTCTATCTTTTATCATATTTGCTTTCAATCTACTTTTATTTGCATCTTTACTTTTTGCATCTATAATATAAAATACCAAAAATATATTTATCTTATCATACTATCTCTATCAGATCTCACTTTCACAAGTGGCCGTGAAGGGATTGACAACCCCTTTATTGCGTTGGTTGCGAGTTCTTTGTTTGTTTGTGTAGGTGCGTGGGACTTTTGAGGAGCCTCCTACTGGATTGATACCTTGGTTCTCAAAAACTGAGGGAAATACTTATGCTACTATTGCTGCATCACCCTTTCCTCTTCAAGGAAAGCTTGAGCAAGCTCAAGACGTAGCAAGAAGGATTTCTGGCGCCGTTGCCGGGGATGTCTTCGCTCAAGTCAAGACATACCAAGTACCCATCACAAACCCATCTCCCTCGCATTTACATTATTTGCCATTTGCCTCTCGTTTTCCTCTCCCCCACTTCACCCTTGCCATTTTATTCGCCCTCTCCTCCTCTCTCTTTTCGCTTGCCTTTTTCTGTTTGCTTGTGTGCCTGTTTGTCCTTATGGCTTTGCCTAAGAGTACCGACCACCTTCTTAGAAGGTTGGAAGAGATTGAATCAAATATTATAAGCTTTATGAATTTGCAATTTGAGCATAATAATTTCTTCAGAAAAGAGCTTAAAGAAAAAAAAGGTTTTTTGGGGTTTATGAATAAGGAGCTTGATGATATGAATAAACAATTTTATGGTGTGAACTCTCAAATTACCCAGCTTGAAAATGCTATAGCCAAGATTTCTGATAAGCAAGCTACCTTAGTCAATAAGATGGCTGCCAAACCAGAAAAGTTAGATGAAAATAATGATGAAGATCTTAAAGTTATTGATGTGTCTCCTATTAGATCTTTTGTTTTGCAATATGAATCTTGATAATAATGGGACTGGAGATGAGTCAACTTTAGTTAGAAGGCATCCCAATAATTCGGAGTTTTTAGATCTTGAGGCTAAATTTGGTAAAAGTGGGATTGGAGAGGTCATGACTTTAAATAGTATTGAACCCACTATCTCAGATTTCAAGGAATTTGATTATGATAATTGTTCTTTAGAAGGTTGTATTTCAAGGAATTTAATTCTCCTCATGCTTATAGTCAAAATAAAGCTTTTACCAAACATATCATTGATGCCTTGGTGCAATCTTATGATGAAAAACTTAATTTGGAAGTTTCTATACCTAGAAAACTTAATGGTGAGTGGGAACCTACTATAAAGATTAGAATTAAAGATCATGAGTGTTTTGCTTTGTGTGATTTGGGTGCTAGTGTTTCCATGATTCCGAAAACTTTATGTGATATTCTAGGTTTCCATGATCTTAATGATTGCTCTTTAAATTTGCACCTTGCGGATTCCACCATTAAAAAGCCAATGGGAAGGATCAATGATGTTCTCATTGTTGCAAATAGAAATTTGGTGCCCGTAGATTTTATCGTTCTTGATATAGATTGCAATCTTTCATGCCCTATTATTCTTGGTAGACCTTTCCTTAGAACGATTGGTGCCGTTACTGATATGAAGGAAGGGAATATTAGATTCAAATTTCCATTAAAGAAAGGCATGGAGCACTTTCCAAGAAAGAAAGTCAAATTACCTAATGAATCTATCATGCAAGCTACATATGAATTAAGTGCCAAAGACGGCACTACTTAGATCTATCTTCGCTTTTATGCCTAGCTAGGGGCGTTAAACGATAGCGCTAGTTGGGAGGCAACCCAATTCTATTTGTGTCTTTTTTCTGTTCCTGTTTAGTAATAAATTTTTCATCTACCTTCTATTTAGATGTGTTTTTATGTTTTAATTAGTGTTTGTGCCAAGTAGAACCTATAGGATAACCTATGATGATAGTTGATTTGATTCTGCTGAAAAACAGAAACTTTGCGCGCACGAATTTAATTTTGTTAAATCACAGAAACGTTATTTTGCGTTGATGTTTTTTTCTGCTGATCAATAAAAAAATTGTACAGGACTTCCTATTTTGGTAGGATTTTTAGAGTTCCAGAAGTTTGTGTTAGTTATAGATTGCTACAGACTGTTCTGTTTTTGACAGATTCTGTTTTTCGTGTGTTGTTTGCTTATTTTGATGCATCTATGGCTAGTAAAATAGTTTATAAACCATAGAGAAGCTGGAATATAGTAGGTTTAACACCAAAATAAATAAAGAATGCGTTCATTATAGTACCTTATGTGGTGGTTTTGTTTTCTTTCACTAACGGAGCTTATAAGATTTCCTGTTGAGTTTTGTGTTGTGAAGTTTTCAAGTTTTGGGTAAAGCTTTTATGGACTATGGAATAAGGAGTGGCAAGAGCCTAAGCTTGGGGATGCCCATGGCACCCCAAGATATTCAAGAATAGCCAAAAGCCTAAGCTTGGGGATGCCCCGGGAAGGCATCCCCTCTTTCGTCTTCGTTCATTGGTAACTTTACTTGGAGCTATATTTTTATTCGCCACATGATATGTGTTTTGCTTGGAGCGTCGTGTATTATATTAGTCTTTGCTTTTTAGTTTACCACAATCATCCTTGCTGTACACACCTTTTGGGAGAATCCCACTTGATTAGAATTTGCTAGAATACTCTATGTGCTTCACTTATCTCTTTTGAGCTTGATAGTTTTTGCTCTAGTGCTTCACTTATATCTTTTAGAGCACGACGGTGGATTAATGTTGAAGAAATTGCTAGTCTCTCATGCTTCACTTATATTATTTTGAGAGTCTTTTAGAACAGCATGGTATTTGCTATGGTTACAAATTTGCTCCTAGAACGATGAGCCTCCAAGTTGGGTATAATAAAAACTATCATAGGAAGTGAATTGGATGCTATGATCAATTTGTTGCTTGATAATTGTTTTGAGATATAAAGGTAGTAATGTTAGGGTCATGCTAGTGGATAATTATGAAATTGAGAAATACTTTTGTTGAAGTTGGCAAGTCCCATAGCATGCACGTATGGTAAAAGTTGTGTGACAAATTTGTTGCATGAGGTGCTCTTTTGATTGTCTTCCTTATGAGTGGCAGTCGGGGACGAGCGATGGTATTTTCCTACCAATCTATCCCTCTAGGGGCATGCGTAGTAGTACTTTGCTTCGAGGGCTAAGTAGACTTTTGCAATAAGTATATGAGTTCTTTATGACTAATGTGAGTCCATGGATATAAGCACACTCATCCTTCCACTTTGCTAGCCTCTATTATATCGCGCAACTTTCACCGATATCATGCACCCATTATTTACCTTCCTACAAACAGCCACCATAACTACCTATTATGGCATTTCCATAGCCATTCCGAGATATATTGCCATGCAACTTTCCACTGTTCCGTTTATTATGACACGTTTCATCATTGTCATATTGCTCTTTGCATGATCATGTAGTTGACATCGTATTTGTGGCAAGGCCACCTTCATAATTTTCATACATGTCGCTCTTGATTCATTGCATATCCCGGTACACCACTGGAGGCATTCATATAGAGTCATATCTTGTTCTAGCTTTGAGTTGTAATTCTTGAGTTGTAAATCCATAAAAGTGTGATGATCTTCATTATTAGAGCATTGTCTCGGTGAGGAACGGATGATGAAGACTATGATTCCCCCACAAGTCGGGATGAGACTTCGGACTTTACAAAAAGAAAAGAAAAAAGAGAAAGGCCAAAAAAAGGCCAAAGAAAAAAGAAGAAGAAAAAAAAGGAAAAAAGAAAAAAATGAGAGAAAAAGAGAGAAGGGACAATGCTACTATCTCTTTTTCCACACTTGTGCTTCAAAGTAGCACCATGATCTTCATGATAGAGAGTCTCCTATGTTGTCACTTTCATATACTAAGTGGGAATTTTTCATTATAGAACTTGGCTTGTATATTCCAATGATGGGCTCCCTCAAAATGCCCTAGGTCTTCATGAGCAAGCAAGTTGGATGCACACCCACTTAGTTCTTTTTGTTGAGCTTTCATATATTTATAGCTCTAGTGCATCTGTTGCATGGCAATCCCTACTCACTCACATTGATATCTATTGATGGACATCTCCATAGCCTGTTGATACGCCTAGTTGATGTGAGACTATCTTCTCCCTCTTTTTGTCCTCACAACCACCATCTTTTACCACCCAAGTGCTATGTCCATGGCTTACGCTCATGTATTGCGTAAGAGTTGAAAAAAAGCTGAAGCGCGTTAAAAAGTATGAAACAATTGCTCGGCTCATCATCGGGGTTGTGCACGATGGGAGTATTTTTGTGTAATGAAAATGAAGCATGGCCTAACTATATGATTTTGTAGGGATAAGCTTTCTTTGGCTATGCTATTTTGATAGGACATGATTATTTGTTAGTATGCTTTGAAGCATTATTATTTTTATGTTTTATAAGCTTTTATCTTGAATCATTTGGATCTGAACATTCATGCCACAATAAAGAAAATTACATTGAGAATTATGCTAGGTAGCATTCCACATCAAAATTTCTGTTTTTATCATTTACCTACTCGAGGACGAGCAATGGCTGCCCGCGAATCCAGGAAGGCCTTGTTGCATCGCTTGAGGGCTTCGGCTTCGGCCCGAAGCTTGGCCTGGACGTTGAGGGCCGCCTGGTTCAGGGCGCCCGTCCCGCCTCCGCGCACCCAACCCGCTGGCGCGGTGCTGCTTGCCTCGGTGTCGGGGACCGATGAGCTCGCGACACCGGTGTCCAGTGGCCGCGGTGCCGAGGCCGCCTTCGCAAGACGGCGGCGCGCGGGCGTGCGGACCTCAGGAATCAGGTCCGTCACCACCACGTCCCCAGCTGGTGGTACTGGCGGGGCGGCCGGTTGCTCGTCCTGCGGTCCGTCAGTTGGTGGTGGCGGCACGATGACGTCCGGCATGGCCACGTCGCCGCCCTCCCTCTCCAGGACCGGCTGCTCGTCGCCGGCTCCCTCAGTCATTGCCACAAACTCCGGCGGAGGTGGCGCGGAGTTCAAGGGAGTCACGAGCAGTGGATCCTGGCGGCGTGCGGCCTCTGCAAGCTGCTCCTTCTCCGCGGCATCGGCCTCTGCTTGCGTCAGATTCCTTGCCGCCGATGTTGCGGCCTTGTCTTGCCTCTGCCTTTGCCATGCGGTCGGCTTCTTGTTCCTCGCGCACCTCCCGTGCGTTCCGCTCCTGCGCCTCCCGGAGGTCGGCGGCCGGATCGATTCGCCGGCTGGTGGTGGAGGTCTCCGCCGACCTGATGACCGAGGCGGCGGCCGACTTCTCGAGGGTGAGCGGGGCCCTGAGATAAGAAGACAAGACAAAAGGTTTTTAGGCCAGATCGGCAAATAGGTGGAAGCGTAAGAAGGATACTTACGCTGACACCATGAGCGGCACCTTCGGCTGCCGTTGGAACTTGGCCACCTTGGCCGCGGCTTCTTTCCGCCTAGTCGCCGCGGCCGGGTTCTTGGGCTTCTTCGGCGTGCTGCCGAACAAGACGACGCCTTGCTTCCGCTTGCGCTTGCCGCCTCGGGCGGGTGGCCCGGTAGAGGGGCCTGCGCCGGTGTTGGTGGTGCTCCGGGAGGGGCGCGGCTCGTCTTCGTCGTCATCGTCATCAGGCCAGGTCTCCACACCGCCGCCCTCCTCGGAGCCGCCTGCTCCATCGCCGCCATTTGCTGTATCGTTCTCCAAGGCATCTGCCCCCAAGTCGGGTTCGTCCACATCGCTCACTGCCCGGTCTGGCAGGTAGTCACCACCCAGCCCCACGATGGCGGTCGTTGTCGCGAACATGTAAATCTGCACTCCAAAAAAAAGAGTTGCGTCACACCATGCGCAAGACCAAAAGTCAGAACTAAAAGAAGAAATCGAGGGACTTACGGCAGGCGGCGGGTTGTCGCGAGAATACGGCCGCTTTCCAAACCACCAGTCTCCCTCCGACACCTTGAGGTCGGAGATCTCATTCACCATCCTCGCAACCTCAGCAGTCGGCATCTCCTTTGTACACAACCTGCTCGGGTCGCGGTGCCCGCTCATCCGATAGATCAGATGAGGGCGGCCCTAAAGCGGGAGGACCTGGCGCTCGACGATGGCGATGAGGAGGTCGGAGGCCACGAGGCCCTCCGACTCCTAGAGCACCCAGAGTCGGCTGATGGCGGCTGCCGCGTCTGCCGACACCGGCTTCGGCTTATAGTCCCAGTTGGGCCGAGACCCGCCGGGGGGGCGGCCTCGTAGGCCGGGTTGATGAAGTTGACAGCCGGGTCGACGTTCTCAATGTAGAAATAAGACTACTGCCACAGTTTTACCGAGTGTGACAACTTGATGACTGGGAAGGCATTCCTCTTTGCCGGCCGGCGCACGACGACGAATCTGCCGCACTCGGCCGCCGTGTCCTTGGCGGAGGTACCCAGCTTGCCGTAGAAGAACGCCCCCCATAGCTTGAGTATGGGGAGGATGCCGAGGTAGCCCTCGCACGCCGTGACGAAGGCGGAGAGCAGGGTCACAGTGTTGGGCGTCAGGTGATGCAGCTGGACGTGGTAGAAGTCCATGAACGAGCAGAGGAATCCGCTCGCCGGAAGGCCGAAGCCACGGAGGAAGTGCGAGCGGAAGACGACCCGCTCATTCCCCTTCGGCGCCGGCGAAATCTCCTTCTCCGGCGGCACCCGCGCCTTGACGAATGCCACGTTGGGCATCCGACATGTGTCCCAGAGGAAGGTGATGTGGTCTTCGATGACCGTCGAGCCGTCCCAGTCGCCGCCCTTCTCGCGCGCCATAGCCTCGGGCAGGCTGCGAGGGGAGTAGGGGCGCGACGGCGGCGAACGGCGACAGCACCCCCGCGAGCGCTAGGGCAGCGACAACAGCAGTGGCGGAAGGAGCAAGAGGAGGAAGAGAGTGTGGGGAGGAGGGCATGCGTGCTCCGCCGCTCCCCTTTCCCCCCTACTTATAGCCCTTGGGCTACGAAGCTGAGGGGGCGGGGCACGGGATCATGGGATTAACTGCGCCCACGACCCCACGACCCCCCATTTACCGCGTGAAGTTACTGCGCCTTAAAATGCTCACAGGAATCGCAACCGCCCACCCCGGCCGCAGCGGATCTGCCCGCATGCCGAGGCCCGATAGTGGCGGGACCAGCCCACTGTCATGTCCCATCAGGAGCGTGGGGTGGCAGGCTGGCCGGGCTGACGTTCGCCGCGTGGCGTGCTTGTGGCGAGCGGCGGGCCTGGGAAGCTTAGCAGGCACGCCACCTGTCTCCCGCCTTGGTGTTCAAAATTGACCGACGATCCCACCTTGTCAAAGCCGACTCCAGCAGCCGGCGCGTCGCAAGGCGGATCGAGCATTCTCCCAGATCTCGATGAGGGGGGAAGCCGTTGAGACTCCGCGACCCCTCGACCGCAACGCCTCATCGGCTTCGGGGACTACTGTCGGAGTAATGGGCCACGGGTAGCCTCACCCGGGACCCTGAATTTATCAAAACTTCGGGCCGTCTTCACCCCGCGATACCCCAAGCTGAATCTCCGCCCTCCGGAGGCCGGCTGGCTCAACGGCCGGCCACCAGAGGATGGCCAACTACCAGCAGACGACACCAAGAGCGGTCGGCTCTAGTCAACCGCCCTCCAGAGAGGATGGCTCGTGCAGGCGGCCACTAGGCGCCCTCAGAGTCTGCGCCCCCGTCAAGAGGACAAGACTAGGCGTGGCTACAGTGAAGTCCCTCGCCCCTGAATCCTGGGCTTGGCGTGGCCACAGTGCCTCGTACAGGCGGAGATCTCCGCACGGTGCGACACTGTTGCCACTCTCCCCTGACGTCACTCCAGACAGGAGGAGCCCTGTTCCCCACGACGACCTGTCGATACGGCCTGCAGGCTGCGGGCCCTATCAGGCAGCGATAGCCTGGAAGACGGCGGATGCCAAACCAGTCGGATCTGGGGGAGGCCGGCCTCCAGCAGGCGGCCGTCCCCTCCCTCGAAGTAAGCGCGCCATTAACCTGAAGAGACAAGGTGTGGCTACAGTGACCTCCCACCAGGCGGCGGGACTGTAGCCACACTGAGCTGACCAAGCCCGCGTCATTAGCGGCACGGCTACAGTAAGCAGCCACCAACCAGACCTGCTAGTGGCAGGAGTGGCCTGTCGGCTCCGTACCGGACCGGTCGGCGGGGGCCCACCAGGCGGCGGGCCCCAGCAGCCGGCGGAGAAGCCGGAGGCCAGAGACACTGACAACCGGGTCCAGCACCCGACCATATTACCATTGTACCCCTGGGGTGTAGGCCTATATAAAACCCCCAGGACACCCATGCAAAGGGTTCCCACTCCATTAGAACTAGACACTGCCCTAGAGCAGGAAGAAAGCTAGCCTTGCCTCCTTCTGCTTCTAGAACACAACTCAAGGAGCACCATTGTATCACTTGTGCCTTAGTGATCATGCGGAGATCCCACAGAGCAGGACTAGGGGTGTTATCTCCTAGGAGAGCCATGGACCTGGGTAAAGTGCGTCGGCGTACGTGTCTACGCCTTATCCCGCTTCCAGGCACCGGCGACGTTCTACTCGCTCCCACCATGATAAGCCATCCTTTGGCATATGTCGCACCCGACCCCCGACAGCCGCCGCCAGGGCCGCTCTCCCGTCGCCGACGGGATCCTCTCCTTCGCCTACAAATCCGGCCATCCGAGCCCTTTTCCCTCGGATCCCATCCTCAGCGCCGCTAGTCCCGCCGTCAGTGAGGAGCTCACCCCGGACGCCATTGATGCTCGAGAATGTCTTCCGAGCAAGGAGAAGCATCCCAACGACTGGCCCCCCCTCTCCCGCAATGGGATGCTTCCAGCCGGCCCAAGTTGGGAACATGCCTGCAGTCCCACCAGACGGGCTGCCAGCATACTGTAGCGCTAGGAGGAGCTGTAGGGCTGTCTTTCCCAGCGTCAGGTGAAGCGAGAAGCCAAGCAAGAAGCTGAGGATGTGTTTGGTTGATGTTCTCGTCGCTTCGTGCCTGGACTAGACCCTACTTGGAAACTGTCTGGAGAATGTTTGGTCCAAGTCCACAAAAGTTGATGCTCGCCTGGCCTGGTAACTTGAAAACTTTGCTTAACCTGGCTGGTGCCCAGGCACCTTGATTAGCCTGGCCGAATGGGTCACTTGGGTGCTGCCTGGCAACAATTCTTACTTTAATTAGTTGGATTTTTTGTGGGCCAGGTCTGACACAAATGCCTTTTCCATCGTAAACCTTTTTTAGCTAGATATGCAACCAAACACTTCATGTCTAGGCAGACACAAAATTGCTAGTATCCAGGCTGGCTTCAGGCACCAATTCATGTGAACTAAACGCGACCTGAATCTGAGAAGTTTCTGAGAAGTTGCAGGATCAGAATATGCCCTTAGTACAATTTTATTTTGTACTAAACCAACGTCAATTAATTTGGATTGAAGGAAGTAGTAGTTTTTTCTTCTTACATTTTTTAGGGGAAGTTTTTTCTTTTTACATATTATTTCTTTTTGAGAATCGGATACGATATGTTGCTGGACAAGAAAAACATTGGCCATGACATGGGCCATGGGCTGCGAGCCCACAGCCAATGACGGTGCGGGAGAGTCTTCCCCGTTTCTATCGGTCTCCTTGGGTGACAGGGAATTCCCAGAAGGGGAAAAGAAAGCTGAAAAATGGCAGGAGAAATGGCGATGGAGAAGCGTCGGCGTCGCCACATACCACCGGCGGTCGCCTCCTCCTCTTCGACCCCCGCCTCCTCCGGCCACACGCCGTCCCCTCCGCCGGACCTCCTCCCGGACATCGCCCGTCGCCTCACCTCCCTGGAGGACTTCTTCTCCCTCCGCGCCTCCTGCCGCGACTACCGCGCGCTCCTCCCGGCGTCCCGCCCCCACCTCGCCTCCCAGGCCCCGCTCCTCCTCGTCTCCCTCTACCCCTCCTTCGCCGAGGCGCTCTTCCACCCCCGCCTCCGCTGCCTCCACCGCTTCCGCCTCCCCTGGGGCCACCACCTACCGCCCTCCCGCCTCACCCTCCTCTACGCCCACGGCTTCCTCGTCACCGCCACCACCGCGGCCGCCCAGTACCCCCCCAGGCTCCTCCTCCTCCACCTCTTCACCGGCGACCAGCAGCGCCTCCCCAGGGTCCCCACCCCCTTCTCCCGGGCCATCCTCTCTGCCGACCTCCTCGTCGTGCTCTTCCTGCCCGGCAGGTCCACCGTCCAGCACTGCCGCCCCGGGGATGCGCTCTGGCGTGTGGCCACCGCCGATGCGCCCCACGTGTTCGACGATTTGATCTTCGTTGACGCCACCCTCTACGCCCTGGTTGGCCTCCGTCTTGCCACGCTGGAGCTGTCCGAAAGTTCGCTGGAGTTGTCATTCCTTGGAGGAGAGCATGATGAGGAGAACCGGCCGGTGGGGGAGCGGTTCATGCTCGGGGAGTGCGACGGCGAGGTGTTGCTCATCAGCGAGGAACAGGCAGAGACGGTTGTGTACCGTGTTTTCCGGTGGGTGCCCGGGGAGGGAAAATGGGTGATGATAACAAGCTTGGGTGGGCGAACATTGTTTCTTGGGTTCCACGGATTCGCGGCTTGCATCGGCCCAGGTTTCCCTGGGATTCGAGGTGATTGCATATATGCAGCTGGGCGACGCTTGGGCGAATGGTACGAGTATTCCTTGGTTAATGGAACTTGTGATGTCTGCTATGCTGAATATGCGGGCGCACCACCCCTGAACAGCGATTCACCTCTCAGACCTCCGGTTTGGGTCTTTCCCAGCTTGATGCCAGCCTGAGAAAGGTTACCCAGATTATTGAAGAACAGTGATGCTGACATGAAGTAAGAAAAGGTAAATTTGATCCCTGGGCTTGCTGTTGCTAAATTTTACCATGTCAATTCTGTATAATAGACACTTCATGAAGATCTTTTGTGTGCCTGTTAACTGCTATCTTGGTTGAGGTAGTGAACACTAACAGAACACACTTGTTGAACTTGATTATAGGAAATAATGATACTTTGGTGAATGCAGACAATATTTATTTAGGTATTATGCAATTCGTCGCAATCTCTCTGAACTCTGAAGCTTATTTAGCCTCTTTCTTGCCGTACTGATTTGAGATTGCTGCAATAGTGAGTAAGGTCAGGTATCATATGGAAGAACTGTGCCACCACCTTTTGTGAAATTTCCAAATATCCCAGGAATTCAGATCAGATGGTTATACTTACACGTTTCTTGGTAGTGTATGGTTAAGAGTCTTCATAACATATGAATGTATCGCCTGTGTAGACATATGTACAATGGGGAATATTTCAGAGTTGGAGGCAATATTGAGATAAATTTGTATCATCTTAGAGGAGTTTAGTCATGGATGTTGGCCGGCTTCTGTTTTCAGATTAAACCAGTGGCCCTCTTAACTTGTTTGTTTCTGAATGTAATAATGCGTGTAATGCTGCAAATCCTGTAGAATTGTTACAGTTAGTTCTATGGTAGCAAGAAGACCGATAATAGCGAACATTGAAACATTAGTATTCTTATATGAGCTGTACTCTTAATACTAGGAGTTGTATTCCTGCTAGAAACAGTTAAGACTTAGACTACACTCTACTTTTAAACCCATTTAAGAGTAGAACTATCATAGAGAAGTCACATTCGAACAGGTTCAAATTTGGTTACATGATTACCTGCCCTCAAAAGTCACGTTGGTGAGATAAGAGGAATCCAAACAATTCCTAATTTATTTACACGGTTCCTACAGATATGTACCAGAAGCTTATGTTTGTGCAAACTTGTGTGACATTTCAGATAATCACTTTTTGAGGTCTGGATACATGTTCATAATGTGAAATAGAAGCAGACCTTTGACTTAGGTTAGTCAGAAATCAGAATCCAATACGCTTCAACTATGCTCCCTAATCATAACATTTAGGTCCGAGAATGTTCATATGCTTATTCGAGCTGCTTGGACTGAGTGTGTCATTTGTATCTGCAACAACATATGTTATGTCTGCTTAAGCGGAAAATGCCCGTGGAGCAATTATACTCCTACCAAGTAGCACGCTGGTTGGGGTGCGAAACGACTGAAACTTGTACTGCGTCGTAAATTCTGTAAGCTAAACTTCTCTGCATCGTTTGATTTCCAGGCCGTTGATCCTAACCAGCTGCGTGCAAATGGATTGATTGCTGCTGAATGTGATCCATGTGTGGGGCTACTGAAGGTCATCCGGATGCTGATAAACCTGGCCATCTTCGAAGTTGTCGGTCTTTCCTTTGTGTTACCTTGTTTTTACCTTGCTGTTGACATCTGGTGCTATAGAGCAACAAACAGCAGAGTATCAAAGAGAAGCATGGTAACACAGCTGGACCTTCCCTGCAAATTCCTGTGACAATTCATATATGTTGTTTATGTTGTACGTCTCCTGTCAAAGTTTCTTATGCTACGAGAACATGTATTTTTTTCTGGTTCTTGTGGGAATTTCGAGCCGTTTCTGTCGAAATTTCAACGGTCCAAACAGGGCTGCATAATGCAAATGCAGTATCTACACTAATGTTGTACGTCCTTAAATTGCTGTATTTTCATGTTTTTTTTGAAATAAAACATTCTTCCATGCTTTTTTTGAACCTGATGCTTTATTTTTTGAAATAAAACGTTCTTCCAGAGGCCGTTGCCTAGGGGCACTCTGTCTGTTTTTGTGCGGGTCCCACGTGCAGTGAGCGGCAGGCGGTGAGTGGAATGGAACTCGTCGCCGTCCTCGTCCAATCCAAACCGCAGCAGAGCTGAGCACGCTGTAGCCGAGAAACGCACACCACGGCACGATGCCGCACGCCGCGCTCCTCCGCCCGCTCATCCCGCCGCCTCTCGTCCCCGCGAGGCCGCTCGCCGCGCGATGCCGCCACCTTCGCGGCGTCCGCGGGAGGTGCGCCCCCGGCGAGGGCGCGGGCGAAGGCGCCCCCGGCGCGGAGTGGCTGAGCTCGGCGGTCGGGGAGAAGGTGGACGAGCTGCTGCGGCGCGAGGAGAACCGGGCGCTGCTGGACGGGGTCGAGGCCGCTGAGCGCCGCGTGGAGCTCGCCCGCGCCAAGCTCGCGGACATCGAGCGCCAGGAGGCCGCCGCCCGCCTCGCCACCGAGGAGGTCCGCCGCCTCGAGAGGCGCCGGGACGAGGTACGCGACATCATGCGCCGCGGCTGCACGTAACCTGTTCGATGCTTTGCCTGCTCGGCTCGACCAGTGGTGCTCTGGCGTTGCGTGGGTCACTCGTAGGAGGGCGACCATACGTGAGCGGCCAGTGGGCGGTACGTAGCACGGACCGCCACCGTCACCCTCAGCGCGCCGCTGCTTATTTCTGGCGCGATTCTACGCTACTGTGGATATGGACGTATGGTAGTACCGCTGCCTACCATGTCTCTACCATGTTTGGTGATCGCCGCTCTTGTGTTTGAACTAATGTGGCGCCGACGAACTTGAAGGACGATGAATGGTGCTCTTTAATTGGCCAAACAATAGAAGCTCTCAGTAGGCGCATGTGGTTCGTCAATGCAATGTGTGCCGTGCAGAGCGGTGGGACTGCGATAGACGGACTAGATGCAGGGAATGTGTGCCGTGCAATGCTTGAGTTTTATTTGCTCACAGACGAGAGAAGAACTTGTTGAGTCTAGATAGTTTTAAGAAGCCTGATGGGTGCCATATTAGCTTCTATCAGTAGACTTTTCCACCCTTTTTGGTTCAAGGCTTCAGGACGCCCTGTTGTTTGTTTGGTAAACTGAGATAATGAGATGCTTCCATTTCTTCTTCCAACATAAAGTACTAGTGGCATGTGCCATGTTCATGTGGTCCCGTGATGATGAAGCAGAATGATTTATTGGTTGTGATATCAACTTTATATGATCGTACAGTTCTGTGATCATCAAAATACCTTTCCTTCAATAGTCATAGTTAGACATCAGTTTTTTCTTGCTTGATGCATTTCTTCATAATATACTATATGTTTATAATGCTGCATTACTTAAACAAGATTGCAGAGTCACAGCGGGAATTGCTACAGGCAAGAGAAATGATTGATGAAGCACAGCGTACCTTGACTTCTAGCCTTGAGGATCGAAGCTTTTGGAATACGTCAGGTGGAGCAGATATCGATAAAGATAGTGAGAGGCTTGAATCTGCAAAAGCTGCAGCAATTTCCTCTATAATCGGTGTTCTGGCTAGTTTGCCCATATCTTCCTATGAAGTCCACAGTTTGCCCCAACTGTTTTTTCGATCATCGGTTGTTCTCATAAGTTGTGCATTGTTTGGAGTCACATTCCGGTATGCCGTTAGAAGAGATCTGGATAATATCCAGCTTAAAACGGGAGCTGCTGCCGCATTCGCTGTTGTTAGAGGTAAAACTAGATGATGACATTGCTAAAAACTTCTCGGCAAATATTCCTTTGCACGGTTATTTTCTTCACTGAAACTGAATTGCTTGCAGGTCTTGCGTTGTTGGAATCTGGGAGGCCCTTTGAGTTGAGCACTGACGCCTTAAAGTCACTTGCTCTTGATGGTGCAGTTAGTGTTGTTGGGAGCATTTTTATATTTCTGTCTTCTGCTATTGCACTGGACTATTGTTTTAAGATGAGATTTTTGAGCCCACTCCCTGCAAGGAAACAATAGGTTCTGTGAATAATCAGGAATGTCAACACATATATTGGCTACTGCATTGTAATATGTAATATTGCTGATTTCTTAGATTTATGATGGCAAATATTTCCCCGTGCAACCACCGTTTCCTCAAGTTTATCAAATAATGCTTTCTGTTTATTAGCTGTATCTTGTCTTGTTTCCTCAAATCTTATACTCCCTCTGTCCCAAAATAAGTGTCTTTGATATAGTACAACTTTGTTGTGTGCTTGAATTTTGCTTCCTTTGTATGTGTTCGTCCTGTATGATTGACTGGCCCCGAATGCAATTATTTGTTTCTGTTCCTCCCATATCATTGATCTTCGTCCCAGTGGAATATTTGATTTTCTCTTGAATTAAACGCTTACGATATCTGTTTCACAGGTTTCGCACCAGCCTTTTGTGAAATGTTGCACAACCTTGTATCCGGTTCTCAGTTCAAAAAGAAAAAGAAAAACTGGCATGTCCATGTATCAATCTTCATCTTTGCGCAGTGGGAATTCCCTACTCCTTATGATCGTCCAATGTTTTGAAATTCTAATGAAGAAGCAACATTGTGTGATAGCTTTCTTATTAATGCTATGTACAGTATTTGTCTACTACTGTTGTTCCATCCATTTCTTGATTGCTGTTGAGCAACTAGCTGCTGAACCGTGCTGAATTTTGATACAGTGTTATTCTGGTATTTCATAAAGCGCCAAGCTGGATGGAGCCTGGGGACATGTTATTGCATTACAAATATGGGTCCGCGTGAAGTTGCTACTGTAGATAGATGGATGTAGAACGGGCATTTCTGCTCTTGTGAGATTTGGCTACATGTACCTGGGGCTATCTTCATCCATCAAGGATTGTGGACGCAGCCTGTAACTGTTGAAAGTCGGAGCTTGCTGGCATTGCAAAGAAGACATGCATGTCTCAGCTCCATGCTGAATGGTGGTGCTGGTGGGGGATTGTGCAGAGAAAGCGTCTTATGAACCGTCATACGGACAAAGGTTACCTCTCGTGTTCTCTTGTATTATTATTTTGATGATAACCTGATCAAAGAGGTATTATCTTGCACGTATGGTTAATGTTGACCAGTTTTGGAGCAAACAGCCACACGTGGTCTGTCATGAGAACTTGTATGTGGTAAGCTAATTAGAGAGAGAGAACAAATGAAACCACCTATATGTTTGCCTCTTGCTATTGTATATGCAATGATTTTTTTCGAACCTGACCCTTGAAACTTCCTAACGTGTTTCAGCAGAAAATTTTCCCAATAGCTTGCACATATTTTCTTCATTTGCTTCAATATAAGGAATGCAAGATCAAACATCTCAGTTCATAGAACATGATTGCCTTGACATGGCATACAGCTTGAAAAAGGCACCAAAAACATCATCAACATTTGAATAGGAATTAGTCCCGAGGGAGGGATGGGGGTATTGGGGAGGGGCATTCTTACTCTTGTACCATCTAGGTTGAATGCAAAGTTGATATAGATCACTTGAGAAATTGTAGCAAAGAAAAGAGAATAAACAGTATTGACATCTAAAGATGTGGATATTAGCAACCTGCAACCGTACTATTACTTTTAAAAATGCAAGCAAAATACTGGGGACATGTGACCGAAATTCTGCCCACAAGTTATACGTATCTGCCAGCCATTAGCTGCCAATGTAGTTCTACACTGGGACTCGCTACTTGTCTATGCACTCTAATGCCATAATAAGTTATTGATGATTGCCAACTTGCAGGCTGTCTGCCTGTTACCAGTCATGCTCGGGCGATGACAGCCCATTGTGTGGCTACTGCTCTATGAACAATTAGTGTGACAGTTCACAAGCAGACCATACATCAAAACCCAAGTGAAAGCATCTGCATCTTACTGTTAGATAATAGACTTAGCTTTGCAATTTGCAAGAATCTTGAGAATAGAATATAAACAAAGTAAAGTGTATGAAGATGGAAACATCTCTTTGAAAAGCTAGCATGATGAAGATATCTGTACAGATGTCAAGCATCTGACTAACTAATGGATTTCAATTTAATCCGTACTCTGTCACGTGCTTAATCTGGATTTTGTAAGTTGTTAAAGAACAAAGACTATACTGGTCTAGTCCTGTCTGTGAGGAAAGCTCACCTACTCGGTCCATGCTATGGCCCTGAGGTGACTACTTCGTTAGAAGTTTGCATGATACCAGGAACCAATTAGATCTGATCGATTCTGTCAGTAGGGCTCCAGTATGCACATGCATCATGCCACAGTTTGGTGGTTGGATTATCTCTGAATCATCCACTACCTGTTGTGATTAGCGAGACTGACCTTTGCTTACCGGGAGAGTGCCACAGGTGTCCATATCCACCTCAGTGAAAGAATTTACTTCACTTGAGTCAGGCCAAGCCAGTTGCAACCAAAAGTCCATTCTTTTGTCTCCTGGACCATTCAATTATGAGACTGGTATGCTTATATAAAACCAGGCCTTGCATTTGAGGATCTGAGCTACTGTCTGGCTTTCACCTCTGACTCCAGATTGGCACTAGAGAGATGGCCCTAAAGGTATACATTTAACTCCTGCTGAGACACCGTTTGTCGGTGTATAGTGTATGCTGCAAAGTACAGGTCTTTGCAGTTTCTGCCTCTAAACTATGATTTAAGATTCAAGTCCCTGGTCCTGTATTCAGTGATGTTGCTAATGACCTATGTATTCTTATGGCATCACCAGGTGTTCAATTGGCTGAATCGGAAGATGCATTCCAATGCGGAGTACTGCACCATTGATGATAATAAGGGTAAGCATGTCAGGACTCTGGATACCTCCCTTTTATGCCTATCATGCATTTCTTTGTTCTTATTTATGTTGTCAACATTTTTTAATGGAACAGCCATGGAGAAGGAAGACTCTGTGCACGGGAGTGTGGCTGAGCAAGACACTGAAGCCCTGCTGCTCCGTGATGTGCTTCTTAATGGCATACTTGCGATTGGCACGCTTGGCCACAACGTGAACTCCCTTTGCCCTGAGGCCCGCCATGAACAAGATGAGTTCATCGTCATGGATGAAGAAAAGGTGGACCAAGAAAAGTGCGAAGAGGAAAAGTGTGAGGACAAAGAAGAGGCATTCGCTACAGCACCAAGTGCACCAGAACCTGCTACTGAACCTGCCAAGATGCATTCATCGTCGATGAAAGAATACAACTTCACGTGTTCTGTAAAGGAAGAAATCCTGATGTGTGAAGTTGAAGTGGAGGATGTCGCTAAAATCCAGGAACAACCACTTCTGATGGTAGAGAAGGTGGAAAAAGTGAGAACTACACTTGCTGATCTATTTGCAGCCGAAGCATTCTCACCAAGCGATACAGGGAAGGAGAGTCACCAGAAGACTGTCATTATTGCTGGGGCATCCACTTCAAAACCTACATTGTGCATGGAAAAGACACATAAAAAGAAGCCAATAAAGCCAATGCCAGATCCTCTGAAGGCTACGAGAAAATTAAGTCGAGTATGGCTTTCTTCGTCCCTATCTTTTATGTGTTGCAACTATGCTCATTTTATGGAAACATGGACATTAGTTCTTCTGCAAATTCATGTTAGCCTGTGATGTTACACTGCCTGTTACTTACCTAGAAGTGGTTCAAATTCACCACTTTACTCCATGGACATGACAGTGTTTTATATTTTGTTCATGTTTTTTTTTACCGGAAAGTAAACTTTATGCAGCTTAGCCTATCTTGATAACAAACAGTCACTAACCTGTCATCACCTGATGGTATTGATCATCTGTGGGAATAAGTAGGTCGTGAAGAAGATGCTGGGGAAGAAGATCCACCCAGAGCAGCTCAGTGGACGTTGTAATGCAGAGGAACCTCCTCTGCTTGGTGCGTAGGCTCGCGGACAAGTTTGTTTTCTCTTATCTGGTAATCTACTATCTGGAATTTATTTCATCCGACCTTTGAATTATATATCAATGATGTACCCTTCTCAAGGGTCATCAAATCGACATGCATGGTGTCTTGTGGATGGTTTGTTTACCATTTCAAGGTTTCTTAAGATTTTCTTCCTCGGGCCCCAGTATTTATAATAAAATTATGCTATTTCTGTGACAGTTTTAGTGTAGAATGGGTCCCCTTGGTCAAGTATAGATTTGTTTATGGGCCCAACGACTAAGTCATGACATACGAATCACATTTGAAATAAAGAAACTGTGCATTGTTTAGACTTGCCCGTGGCAACACATTGGGATAATAGAACGTCTGAACACGTGAATTTTGCCAGCTTCAGTAAGGTGAATGGTAGCTTTAAGTAGAAAGGATGATGTGAGTTTGAGTGTCATTTTAATGCCACCGGTCAGGAAGATGATGTCCCATAGGAACAGAGTACTTTCATCATTCTGCGATCTCTTATTATCCAATCATGGAAGATCCTCTGTTAGGAAGAGCGACACGAGTTGATACTCCTGGGGACTACTCCTGGAGTAGTACCAAGGCATGGGGTAGTACTAAACTACTAATAGTAACACAGAGGCATTCCCTCCTTTAGGCCATGCCGCCAAGCTTTCTCGAGCACATGGCGCTGCCGAGTTGCGTGCCGCAGAGCACCACGCAACGGCGAGCCCAACGACGAGTACGGGCTGAAAATCGCTAGCAGACACACAACTGATACAGTCGGGGGCAGCCGGCTATGGGCTGGTACTACGATGCACAGAGCATGCAACCGTAGCGGACCTCCTGGCCATACAATACACGAACGTCTCTGTGGTCTATGCTCTTTTATCGCCTTGTGTCGTGGTATAGTTGAAGCTGTACAGATTTGATTGTGTGCAGATAGCAACTGAGATTGCTCTTTTGCTTTGCAGGATCATGTTACATTCCATTGGATCCCTACAGTGCCCCGGATCTGGATTCCTTTGCTGGAGAGAAGCATCCAACCACAACGTACTACGTTCGTCGACAATGTTTCCGTGCCTGATCAGCTGCCTGTTCGCCCGCCAGTGACGAAGAATAGCCTGCTGCCTATATCTATCTATCTATCTATCTTGTCTATGTTAATTACATGTTGATTCGTGTGTAAAGCTAAAGCTAGCTACAGTTGCAGTGTCCTGTCCTGTAAGATTGATGTTCTCGTAGTACTGCCTGTCTCGTCGTCTCCGTGTGTCGGTATCAATAAACCCTCCGCTTTATCCACTCGCGTCGTCTGCATGGTACCGTCCCGTCAACACTTCTCGTTTATCTTCGCATGGATCATATCATTGATACCCGACAGAACCAAGCCGAAAACTGCCAAAACGGCAGCGGCATGGCCGCATGGGCACACGACGGTGATGATCAGTAACTGTAAAACAGGAAGCCACGCACCCATGAAGCTCTCGTCCCTCGGTCTTTCTGTATGAAAGAGAATGCCCTGTTGGAAATATCAGCACATTTTTAACTAATCTAATCCACGAGTATACAGTAAATATGACAAATCCGATATGCATCTCATACCGATATCTAAGCATGTGAGCACGTACAGTACATAGAAGCGAAACATCTATGAGTAGCATACATATGGCCAGCAGATGAATGAGCAAATAGGGGATGAATGGATCATACCCTTCGGTTGGCTAGGCCAACGTGGCAGCGGCAACATCGGCATCGGCCAAGACCTTCTTCTTGGCAGCTTCGTTGTCAGCCATGGAGTCGATGTCGGGGAAGTAGTGGAAGCAGAGGAGAACAGAGACGGGGACGGATCAGGAGCAGTCGCGTAAGATGCTTCCCAAAAACCTTATTGCGTTCTCCCAGGCAGGACCACGAACAACAGGGTTTCGGAGGCACCTGCTCTCTCGACAAACCGTGCACGCGGTCGTCAGGATGGGATTGCCTGAAGCAGCATAGAAAGAGGAGCAATAGATGACGGCTAGGGTTATGCAAGAGGGAGTGTTAGGTCACTCCACTGGCCAGCGCCTTCTTATATAGGCCGTCGGGTAGATGGGCCTGGGCTCAGGCCCATGATCGAATCCCCAAACAACCCATGGTCCAAGTCTAAGGATATGAAATCGTAAATAGTGAAAAATTCTTGTCTTGCATGGTCTAAGCCTAAGGAAATACAAAAAAATTGCTTATACAATTTCATCTACATCGAATTTATATATCAGAATAGCGGATAGAGGCATCATTAAAGGAGTCAGGTCTACATACTTTATGCTTCTTTCCAATTTTATGGTGGATTTGATAAGAACCCCTTTTGCTTTCTTGATAAATAATCGACAAAAAATGAAAATGCCCACGTTTGCTGGCTTATTTGGCAAAGAAGAATAGAGTATGTTATAAGAAGTTAACTGGTCAGTTGAATATTCTAAAGCAGTAATTTAATCATTCAAATATATTTTTCTTGTTTTATTTTTTTAGTAGTCTTATAGTAAATATGGCAGTAAACAGAGGCAGTACAAAAATATGTAAAGTATAAAAACGAGTCAAAGTGGATTGGCCCACATTAGCACTTCCGTGTAATAACTCCACTAAAGGCGATCCTATTATCGGAATGGCGTCAGGTACACCTATCGCAATTTTGACTGCCCAATAGCCAATTTGATCCCAAGGCAAAGAATAACCAGTTACACCAAATGATGCGGTCAAAACAGCCAAAACCACACATGTGACCCAAGTTAATTCACGGGATTTATGTAAAAAAGGGATCTATAGGGCACATTCAGGATATGCCTCTACTATAAAATCACTTAGTCATATTTTTTCTTCCTTTTGGTATTCGAATCGAAGAAGTACGAGAATTCTATAACTACCAAAAACTTTCGATCTTTCCATTGGAATAGTTTATTTAGTTATATAGTTAGTTGTTTTTGGTAATGAAAAAATATATTACTACTAGAATTCTAATTCTAGTAATTAAATTAATTAAACTTTTTTGGAGGTTGATAGTTTATTTACTGAGGAAGAGTCAATCCTTCTCTTCTCACTTCAAGATTGATCATCTCGGGCCATCCGTTGAGGGTGGAAATTTAAGAATAAATAAGTTTTAAGCAAACTTGTTTAGTCGTCTTTTTCAAACTATGTTTCATTCATATGATAAAATTTTAATATGGGTTTCAATAAATTGGATCTTGGCGGAGGCTTCGCGGATAAAAACTTATTTTCTTTTATCCATATTGCTCCATAGGTAGTAAGTTTTAATTAGTATAGAAAAACTAAACCAATGATTAGTCCTGCTATCTTAATTAGGTTCTAATTTAGTAGTATTCTCATTTTTATTTAATAGTCTTTTATTATTTTATTATTAAAGTTAAATAAAGGAAGAGCTATTTCTTTTTCTAGATATTCTAGAGAAAGCGAGACAAAGTGAAACGAGAAAGTTTCTTTGTATAAGAATTAGATCTACATACACCATATCATACAGAAATGTAACTCGGTATTCAAACAACTATTCGGAGTTCCTAGAGCTCCTTGTACGGCATGTTGGAAAACCCGCCGTCGGACCTGATTCATTGTCGTTTGTTTTTCAAAATAAAGGGTTTTGTTTTTAGACTTTCTAATTGTTCCAAACTAATATAAGCCTCAAATTATTTTTAGAAATTAAAGTAAGCATGCTATTCTAAATCAAAGTAATTTATTACATTCACAAAAAGGAGATAAAATGAGAAATCTTTGCCATCCAATCTGATAAGAATATCATAAAGTATAAGTGGTAGAATATTTTTGTAGGAATGTTTTATCAATTCATGAGATGGATGTGTTGCCACACGAGGAAGGATCAAGTCTGGAATGATGATATACGAGATAGAGTTGGGGTAGCACCAATTGAAGTGAAGCTTGTCCAACATCGTCCGAGATGGTTTGGGCATATTCAGCGCAGGCTTCCAGAAGCTCCAATGCATAGAGAACGGCTAAGGCATGCGGAGAATGTCAAGAGAGGTCGGGGTAGACCGAATTTGACATGGGAGGAGTCCATTAAGAGAGACCTAAAGGATTGGAGTATCACCAAAGAACCAACTATGGACAAGGGTGCGTGGAAGCTTGGTATCCATGTGCCAGAGCCATGAGTTGGTCGCGAGATCTTATATGTGTTTCACCTCTAGCCTACTCCAACTTGTTTGGGACTAAAGGCTTTCATATTCATATGTATGAAATAGATATATGAAGTACGTAGTGGACTTCCCTCCTCTTCTTCTCCTTAGCATTCAGGAAAGACAAGAAAATTTCAGGGTAGGAAATATTTTCTAGAATTTCTCGTAGATTCGAACCCATAGCTGATGATAGAACTAGAATAGATATCTTTTGTTTTATCAACACGGGGAGGAAGTCCCTTCTAAATTGGATTTGTTATTGTAAGGGGATTTTTAAGTATTTATCTAAAGAAAGGAACAAACAAGGATAAGATAAATTTGCTTTGCCTCTGACCATCAAATTAAATGTGAACAACCTGTCCTCCTCTTTGAAACAAGAGGCGCTTTGGTTCTGTGCGTGCTTCAAACAATGTTGTCTTCTCCATATTACCATATCTCTAGAGTCAATAATTTTCTATGAGGAACTACTGAACTCAATCACTTGCTGCCGTTACTCAACAGTTTTCTGTTGAGGTCTATCCCGTAGAGGTAGTCAAATTGGATCAGTGGTCGATTTCTAGGTTTCGTCGTAAACCTAATTGGTTACTTCCAATTACGTAAATCAATAGTTCAAACTGCACTCAAAGGTAGGGCATTTTCCATTTATATAGGAACTTTTGGTAAACACAACGTAACTCACTCGATTCGTTAGAACAACTTCCATTGAGTCTCTGCACCTATCATTTTCCTTTGTATTCTAGTTCGAGAACCCCTTGTTTTCTCAAAACGCGGATTTGACTCGGAATTGCCTTCTTTAATTCCAGGGTTTCTCTGAATTTGGGGACTAGAGCAGGCTACCATGAGACAAAAGATCCTCTTTCTAAAGAGATTCGATTCGGAACTCTTATATGTCCTAGGTCAGTATGGAAATTCTTTCAGAGGTTTTCCCTTACTTTGTCCGTGTCAACAAACAATTCGAAATACCTCGACTTTTTTAGAACAGGTTCGAGTCAAATAGCAATGATTCGAAGCACTTCTTTTTCCATTACGCTATTTCGGAAACCTAAGGACTCGATCATATGGATATGGAAAATACAGGATTTCCGATCCTAGCGGGAAAAATGAGGGAAACGGATACTCAATTTAAAGTGAGTAAACAGAATTCCATACTCGATCTCATAGATCCCTATATAATTCTGTGGAAAGCCATATTCGATGAAAGTCATATTTAGGGCTTGGAGGGAGATCTTTCCTATCTTTCGAGATCAGTAAATTTGAATTGAGACACCTATTCCATGACGGATTTAAACTTACCTTCTATTTTTCGTGCCTTTAGTAGGCTCAGTATTTCCGGCAATTGCAATGACTTCTTTATTTCTTTCTGTGCAAAAAATTAAGATTGTCTAGTACTTTTTAGTGTAAGTAATATAATTGTTGGAAATATGCCCTAGAGGCAATAACAAAATGGTTATTATTATATTTCCTTGTTCATGATAATTGTCTATTGTTCATGCTATAATTGTATTGATCGGAAACCATAATACATGTGTGAATACATAGACCACAATATGTCCCTAGCGAGCCTCTAGTTGACTAGCTCGTTGATCAATAGGTGGTTATGGTTTCCTGACCATGAACATTAGATGTCATTGATAACGGGATCACATCATTAGGAGAAGACCCAATCCTAAGCATATCACAAGATCATGTAGTTCGTTTGCTAAAAGCTTTTTTAAATGTCAAGTATCATTTCCTTAGACCATGAGATTGTGAAACTCCCGGATACCGTAGGAATGCTTTGGGTGTACCAAACGTCACAACATAACTGGGTGGCTATAAAGGTACACTACATGTATCTCCGAAAGTGTCTGTTGGGTTGGCATGAATTGAGACTGGGATTTGTCACTCCGTATGACGGAGAGGTATCTCTGGGCCCACTCGGTAATGCATCATCATAATGAGCTCAATGTGACTAAGCATTTAGTCACGGGATCATGCATTATGGAACGAGTAAAGTGACTTTCCGGTAACGAGATTGAACGAGGTATTGGGATACTGATGATCGAATCTCGGGCAAGTAACATACTGATTGACAAAGGGAATTGTATACGGGATTGATTGAATCCCCGACATCGTGGTTCATTCGATGAGATCATCGTGGAACATGTGGGATCCAACATGGGTATCCAGATCCCGCTGCTGGTTATTGGCCGGAGAGATGTCTCGGTCATGTCTGCATGATTCCCGAACTCGTAGGATCTACAAACTTAAGGTTCGGTGACGCTAGAGTTGTTATGGGAATTAGTATGCGGTTACCTAATGTTGTTCGGAGTCCCGAATGAGATCCTGGACGTCACGAGGAGTTCCGAAATGGTCCGGAGATAAAGATTTATATATGGGAAGTCCTTATTCGGTCGCTGGAAATGTTCGGGGGTATATCGGTATTGTACCGAGACCATCGGGAGGTTCCACCTGCCCCGGAGGGCCCTATGGTCTGAATATGGAGGTGAACCAGCCCCTAAGTGGGATGGGCGCCACCCCCCTAGGGCCCATGCGCCTAGGGTTTGGGGGGGGGGAACCCTAAAGGGGGCGCACCCTTTGGCTTGGGGGACAAGCCTCCCCCCTTGCCCCCCCTCTAGATCCATCTGGAGGGGGCCGTCCCCCCTCTCCCTTGCCCCTATAAATAGAGGGGAGGAGGGAGGGCTGCCACACACTTCCCCTGGCGCAGCCCTCCCCTCCCCAACACCTCCTCCTCCATAGTAGTGCTTGGCGAAGCCCTGCCGGAAAACTGCAAGCTCCTCCACCACGCCGTCGTGCTGCCGGAGCTCTCCCTCAACTTCTCCTCTCCCCTTGCTGGATCAAGAAGGAGGAGACGTCCCCGTGCTATACGTGTGTTGAACATGTAGGCGCCGTTTGTTCGGCGTTAGATCAGATCTTTCGCAATTTGAATCGCCGCGAGTATGACTCCCTCATCCGCATTCTAGTGACGCTTCTACTTAGCGATCTTCAAAGGTATGAAGATGCTCATCCTCTCTCTCTCTCTCTCTCTCTCTCTCTCTCTTGTTGCTAGAATCTGCTAGATTGATCTTGGTGATGCGTAGAAAATTTTGAATTATTGCTACGTTCCCCAACAGTGGCATCATGAGCTAGGTCTATCCGTAGATTCTATGCACGAGTAGAACACAAGTAGTTGTGGGCGTTGGTTTGTTCAATATGCTTATCTTTACTAGTCTTATTTTGATTGGGCGGCATTGTGGGATGAAGCGGCCCGGACCGACCTTACACGTACGCTTACGTGAGACAGGTTCCACCGACTGACATGCACTTGTTGCATAAGGTGGCTAGCAGGTGCCAGTCTCTCCCACTTTAGTTAGATCAAATTCGATGAAAAGGGTCCTTATGAAGGGTAAATAGCAATTGGCATATCACCGTTGTGGCTTTTGCGTAGGTAAGAAACGTTCTTGCTAGAAACCCATAGTAGCCATGTAAAACATGCAACAACAATTAGAGGACGTCTAACTTGTTTTTGCAGGGTATGCTCCGTGATGTGATATGGCCAAAAGAATGTGATGAATGATATATGTGATGTATGAGATTGATCATGTTCTTGTAATAGGAATCACGACTTGCATGTCGATGAGTATGACAACCGGCAGGAGCCATAGGAGTTGTCTTAATTTATTGTATGACCTGCGTGTCATTGAAAATGCCATATAATTACTTTACTTTATTGCTAATTGTTAGCCATAGTAGTAGAAGTAATAGATGACGAGACAACTTCATGAAGACACGATGATGGAGATCATGGTGTCATGCCGGTGACAAAGGTGATCATGCCGCGCCTCAAAGATGAAGATCAAAGGCGCAAAATGATATTGGCCATATCATGTCACTTTATAATTTGCATGTGATGTTTGTCATGTTTACATCTTATTTGCTTAGAACGACGGTAGCATAAATAAGATGATCCCTCATAAAATTTCAAGAAAGTGTTCCCCCTAACTATGCACCGTTGCGAAAGTTCATTGTTTTGAAGCACCACGTGATGATCGGGTGTGATAGATTCTAACGTTCGCATACAACGGGTGTAAGCCAGATTTACACATGCAAAACACTTAGGTTGACTTGACGAACCTAGCATGTATAGACATGGCCTCGGAACACAAGAGACCGAAAGGTCAAACATGAGTCGTATAGTAGATACGATCAACATGAAGATGTTCACCAATGATGACTAGTCCATCTCACGTGATGATCGGACACGGCCTAGTTGACTCGGATCATGTATCACTTAGATGACTAGAGGGATATCTATCTGAGTGGAAGTTCATTAAATAATTTGATTAGATGAACTTAATTATCATGAACTTAGTCTAAAAATCTTTGCAATATGTCTTGTAGATCAAATAGCCCACGCTAATGTTGCCCTCAACTTCAACGCATTCCTAGAGAAAACCAAGCTGGAAGACGATGGTAGAAACTATACGGACTGGGTCCGGAACTTGAGGATCATCCTCATAGCTGCCAAGAAAGCATATGTCCTAGAAGCACCGCTAGGTGAATCACCCATTTTCCTAGCAATTCAAGACGTTATGAATGTCTGGCAGTCGTGTAGTGATGATTACTCCCTGGTTCAGTGTGGCATGCTTTACAGCTTAGAACTGGGGCTCCAAAAGTGTTTTGAGCAGCACGGAGCATATGAGATGTTCCAAGAGCTGAAAATGATTTTCCAAGCTCATGCCCGGGTCGAGAGATATGAAGTCTCCGACAAGTTCTACAGTTATAAGATGGAGGAAAGCACTTTTGTCAGTGAGCATATACTCACTATGTCCGGGTTACACAATCGTTTATCTCAGTTGGGACTTAATCTCCCAGATGACTCGGTCATTGACAGGATCCTCCAGTCGCTCCCACCTAGCTACAAGAGCTTTGTGATGAACTACAATATGCAGGGGATGGAGAAGTCCATTCCTGAGCTATATTCAATGTTGAAATCAGCGGAGGTGGAAATCAAAAAGGAACATCAAGTGTTAATGGTGAATAAGACAACTAGTTTCAAGAAAGGTAAGGGTAAAAAGAACTTCAAGAAGGACAGCAAGGGAGTTGCCGCGCCCGGTAAATCAGTTGCCGAGAAGAAGCCAAACAATGGACCCAAGCCAAGACTCAGTGCTTTTATTGCAAGGGAAATGGTCACTGGAAGCGGAACTGCCCCAAGTACTTAGCGGACAAGAAGGCCGGCAACACCAAATGTATATGTGATATACATGTTATTCATGTGTACCTTACCAGTACTCGTAGTAGCTCCTGGGTATTTGATACCGGTGCGGTTGCTCATATTTGTAACTCAAAACAGGAGCTGTGGAATAAGCGGAGACTGGCGAAGGACGAGGTGACGATGTGCGTCGGGAATGGTTCCAAGGTCGATGTGATCGCCATCGGCACACTACCTCTACATTTACCTACAGGATTAGTTTTAAACCTCAATAATTGTTATTTAGTGCCAGCTTTGAGCATGAACATTGTATCTGGATCTCCTTTAATGCGAGATGGCTACTCATTTAAATCCGAGAATAATGGTTGTTCTATTTATATGAGAGATATGTTTTATGGTCATGCCCCGCTGGTCAATGGTTTATTCTTATTGAATCTCGAACGTGATGTTACACATATTCATAGTGTGAATACCAAAAGATGTAAGGTTAATAATGATAGTCCCACATACTTGTGGCACTGCCACCTTGGTCACATTGGTGTCAAACGCATGAAGAAACTCCATGCAGATGGACTTTTGGAGTCTCTTGATTATGAATCATTTGACACATGCGAACCATGCCTCATGGGCAAGATGACCAAGACTCTGTTCTCCGGAACAATGGAGGAAACAACCAACTTGTTGGAAATCATACATACTGATGTGTGCGGTCCAATGAGCGTTGAAGCTCGCGGTGGCTATCGTTATGTTCTCATCTTCACTGATTACTTAAGTAGATATGGGTATGTCTACTTAATGAAACACAAGTCTGAGACCTTTGAAAAGTTTAAGGAATTTCAGAGTGAGGTGGAGAATCAACATGACAGGAAAATAAAGTTCTTACGATCAGATCATGGAGGATGATATTTGAGTCACGAGTTTGTGCGCACTTAAGGAAATGTGGGATTGTTTCACAACTCACGCTGCCTGGAACACCTCAGTGTAATGGTGTCTCTAAACGTCGTAATCGCACTCTATTGGATATGGTGCGATCTATGATGTCTCTTACCGATTTACCGCTATCATTTTGGGGTTATGCTTTAGAGACAGCCACATTCACTTTAAATAGGGCACCATCTAAATCCGTTGAGATGACACCGTATGAATTATGGTTTGGGAAGAAACCTAAGCTGTCATTTCTAAAAGTTTGGGGATGCGATGCTTATGTCAAGAAACTTCAACCTGAAAAGCTCGAACCCAAGTCAGAAAACGCATCTTCATAGGATACCCTAAGGAAACCATTGAGTATACCTTCTACCTCAGATCGGAAGGCAAGATCTTTGTTGCCAAGAACGGATCCTTTGTGGAGAAAGAGTTTCTCTCGAAAGAAGTAAGTGGGAGGAAAGTAGAACTTGATGAAGTACTGCCTCTTGAACCGGAAAGTAGCGCAGCTCAGGAAAATGTTTCTGTGGTGCCTGCACCGACTAGAGAGGAAGTTAATGATGATGATCAAGGAACTTCGGATCAAGTTGCTACTGAACTTCATAGGTCCACAAGGACACGTTCCACACCTGAATGGTATGGCAACCCAGTCCTGGAAATCATGTTGTTAGACAATGGTGAACCTTCGAACTATGAAGAAGTGTGGCGGGTCCAGATTCCAACAAATGGCTTGAAGCCATGAAATCCGAGATAGGAACCATGTTTGAAAACAAAGTATGGACTTTGACAGACTTGCCTGATGATCGGCGAGCCATAGAAAATAAATGGATCTTTAAGAAGAAGACTTACGCGGATGGTAATGTGACCATCTATAAAGCTCGGCTTGTCGCTAAGGGTTATCGACAAGTTCAAGGGGTTGACTATGATGAGACCTTCTCACCCATAGTGAAGCTGAAGTCCATACGAATCATGTTAGCTATTGCCGCATTCTATGATTATGAGATATGGCAAATGGACATCAAAACGGCATTTCTTAACGGTTTCCTTAAGGAAGAATTGTATATGATGCAGCCGGAAGGTTTTGTCGATCCTAAGAATGCTAACAAGGTGTGCAAGCTCCAGCGCTCCATCTATGGGCTGGTGCAATCATCTCGGAGTTGGAACATTCGATTTGATGATCAAAGCATTTGGGTTTATGCAGACTTATGGAGAACCCTGCGTTTACAAGAAAGTGAGTGGGAGCTCTGTAGCATTTCTCATATTATATGTGGATGACATACTATTGATGGGAAATGATATAGAACTTTCGGAAAGCATAAAGGCCTACTTGAATAAGTGTTTTCCAATGAAGGACCTTGGAGAAGCTGCTTACATATTAGGCATCAAGATCTATAGAGATAGATCGAGACGCCTCATCGGTCTTTCACAAAGCACATACCTTGATAAGATATTGATGAAGTTCAATGTGGATCAGTCCAAGAAGGGGTTCTTTCCTATATTGCAAGGTGTGAGATTGAGCATGGCTCAATGCCCGACCACGGCAGAAGATAGAGAAAAGATGAGTGTCATCCCCTATGCCTCAGCCATAGGGTCTATTATGTATGCCATGCTGTGTACCAAACCTGATGTGAACCTTGCCGTAAGTTTGGTGGGAAGGTACCAAAGTAATCCCGGCACGGAACACCTGACAGCGGTCAAGAATATCCTGAAGTACGTGAAAAGGACTAAGGATATGTTTCTCATTTATGGAGGTGACAAAGAGCTCATCGTAAAGGGTTACGTCGATGCTAGCTTCGACATAGATCTTGATGACTCCAAGTCACAAACCGGATACATGTATATTTTGAATGGTGGGGCAGTCAGCTGGTGCAGTTGCAAGCAAAGCGTTGATGACCCGCAAGTATACAGGATAGTTGTAGCCTCTTTCGATAAGTAAGAGTGTCGAACCCAACGAGGAGCTAAAGGTAGAACAAATATTCTCTCAAGTCCTATCTACCACTGATACGACTCTACGCATGCTTAGTGTTCGCTTTACCTAGAACAAGTATGAAACTAGAAGTACTTTGTAGGTGTTGTTGGATAGGTTTGCAAGATAATAAAGAACACATAAATAAAAGTTAGGGGTTGTTTAGATAAAGAAGCAATAAATTAAATATAGCGAGTGTGGAAAAGTGGTGGTAGGAGTTGTGAAATTGTCCCTAAGCAATTGACTACATTACTAGACCGGTGATCACTATTGCAATTCTATTTGAGGGAGAGGCATAAGCTAACATACTTTCTCTTCTTGGATCATATGCACTTATGATTGGAACTCTAGCAAGCATCCGCAACTACTAAAGATCATTAAGGTAAAACCCAACCATAGCATTAAAGCATCAAGTCCCCTTTATCCCATACGCAAACAACCTACTTACTCGGTTCTATGCTTCTGTCACTCACGCCACCCACCATAAGCAAATCATGAACATATTGCAAACCCTACAGCGGGGATCCCTCACGCTTGCGCGACACGGAGAGCACCATAGGACAGTACCAATAATAAAACATGCAACTCAAACCAATCATAGCAATTCATCAATCATCGATAGGACAACGAAAATCTACCCAGACATCGTAGGATGGCAACAAATCATTGGATAATAATATGAAGCATAAAGCACCATGTTCAAGTAGAGGATACATTGGGTTGCGGGAGAGTGGACCGCTGAATATAGATGGGGGAAGGTGATGGAGATGTTGGTGAAGATGGCGGAGGTGTTGGTGTAGATCACGGTGATGATGATGGCCCCCGGCAGCATTCCGGCGCCCCGAAAGAAAGGGGGAGAGAGCCCCCCTTCTTCTTCTTCTTCCTTGACCTTCTCCCTAGATGGGAGAAGGGTTTCCCCTCTGGTCTTTGGCTCCCATGGCGTGGGAGGGGCGAGAGCCCCTCCGAGATTGGATCTATCTCTCTGTATCTTTCTATTTCTGCGTTCCCAGATCCTTCCCCTTCATCGTTTCTTTTATATCCGGAGATCCGTAACTCCGATTGGGGTGAATCTTTCGCCCAGATTTTTCTCATAAAATTAGCTTTCTTGCGGCAAAAGAAGGGCATCAACCGCCTTACGGGTGGCCCACGAGAGTGCCAGGCGTGCCTAGGGGGGGAGGGCGCGCCCCCTGTCTCTCACCTCGAACACCATTTCGCGTTGATTCTTCCTTCAGAAAATCCCAAATATTGCAAAATAATTCTCCATCTGTTTTTATCCCGTTTGGATTCCGTTTGATATGGGTTTCCTGTGAAACATAAAACATGCAACAAACAGAAACTGACACTGGGCACTGGATCAATATGTTAGTTCCAAAAAATAGTATAAAAAGTTGCCAAAAGTATATGAAAGTTGTAGAATATTGGCATGGAACAATCAAAAATTATAGATACGACGGAGACATATCAACATCCCCAAGCTTAATTCCTGCTTGGCCTCGAGTAGGTAAATGATAAAAAAGATAATTTTTGATGTGGAATGCTACCTAGCATAATCTTGATCATATGTCTAATCATGGCATGAATATTAAGACACGAGTGATTCAAAGCAATAGTCTATCATTTGACATAAAAACAATAATACATCGAGCGTACTAATAAAGCAATCATGTCTTTTCAAAACAACAAGGCCAAAGCAAGCTTATCCCTACAAAATCATATAGTTTTGCCATGCTTCATTTTCGCCACACAAAAATGCTCCCATCATGCACAACCCCGATGACAAGCCGAGCAATTGGTTTATACTTTTTAACGCGCTTCAGCTTTTTCAACCCTCACGCAATATATGAGCGCAAGCCATGGATATAGCACTATAGGTGGAATAGAATATGATGGTGGGGTTTATGTGGAGAAGACAAAAAGGGAGAAAGTCTCACATCGACACGGCTAATCAACGGGCTATGGAGATGCCCATCAATTGATGTCAATGCGAGGAGTAGGGATTACTATGCAATGGATGCACTAGAGCTATAAGTGTATGAAAGATCAAAGTGAAAACTAAGCGGGTGTGCATCCAACTTGCTTGCTCATGAAGACCTAGGGCATTTGAGGAAGCCCAGCGTTGGAATATACAAGCCAAGTTCTATAATGAAAATTCCCACTAGTATATGAAAGTGACACCATAAGAGACTCTCTATATGAAGAACATGGTGCTACCTTGAAGCACAAGTGTGGTAAAAGGATAGTAACATTGCCCCTTTTTTTCCTTTTTTTCTTTTTTCGGTGGGCTTATTTGGCCTCCTTTTTTTATTTAGGCTTCTTTGGCCTTTCCTTTTTTTCTTTTTTTTCTTTTTTTTTCATGGGGCAATGCTCTATAATGATGATCATCACACTTTTATTTACTTACAACCCAATATTACAACTCGATACTGGAACAAAGATACGACTCTATATGAATGCTTCCGGTAGTGTACCGGGATGTGCAATGATCTAGCGTAGCAATGACATCAAAACGGACAAGCCATGAAAACATCATGCTAGCTATCTTACGATCATGCAAAGTAATATGACAATGAATGCTCAAGTCATGTATATGATGATGATGGAAGTTGCATGGCAATATATCTCGGAAAGGCTATGGAAATGCCATGATAGGTAGGTATGGTGGCTGTTTTGAGGAAGATATAATGAGGCTTATGTGTGATAGAGCGTATCATATCACGGGGTTTGGATGCACCGGCGAAGTTTGCACCGACTCTCGAGGTGAGAAAGGGCAATGCACAGTACCGAAGAGGCTAGCAATGATGGAAAGGTAAAAGTGCGTATAATCCATGGACTCACATTAGTCATAAAGAACTCATATACTTATTGCAAAAGTTTATTAGCCCTCGAAGTACTACTATGCATGCCCCTAGGGGGATAGATTGGTAGGAAAAGACCATCGCTCGTCCCCGACCGCCACTCATAAGGAAGACAATCAAAGAAACACCCCATGCTTCAAATTTTTCACACAACGGTTACCATACGTGCATGCTACGAGACTTGCAAACCTCAACACAAGTGTCTCTACAATCCACAACCACCCACTAGCATGACTCTAATATCACCATGTTTATATCGCAAAACTATTGCAAGGAATCAAACATATCATATTCAGCGATCTACAAGTTTATGTAGGATTTTATGACTAACCATGTGAATGACCAATTCCTGTCATCTCTCTAAATAGATATAAGTGAAGCAAGAGAGTTTACAAAAGATATGCCCACGCTCTAACAAATATAAGTGAAGCAAAAGAGCATTCTACGAATGGCGGTTTTCTATGTGAAGAGAAACAAGCAATCCAAACATCAAATGATATAAGTGAAGCACATGAAGCATTCTATAAATCAACCAAGGACTATCTCATACCAGCATGGTGCATAAAAGAAAAGTGAAAACTAAATGCAAAATACGCTCCAAGACTTGTACATAATGCATGAACGAAACGAATCTGAAAACATACCGATACTTGTTGAAGAAAGAGGGGATGCCTTCCGAGGCATCCCCAAGCTTAGACACTTAAGTCTCCTTGAATATTTACTTGGGGTGCCTCGGGCATCCCCAAGCTTGAGCTCTTGCCTCTCTTCCATTTCCTCATATCGAGACATCCTCGATTAGACACTTCATCCACACAAAACTTCAACAGAAAACTTGGTAAGATCCGTTAGTATAATAAAGCAAATCACTACTCTAAGTATTGTTGCAAACCAATTCATATTTGTTTTTGCATTGTGTCTACTGTAATATAACTTTTTCATGGCTTAAATCCACTAATATAAATCCACTGATATAAATTGATAGATTCATCAAAACAAGCAAACTATGCATCAAAACAGAATCTGTCAAAAGCAGAATAGTCTGTAGCAATCCGAACATTCACCATACTTCTGTTACCCCAAAAATTCTACCAAAATTAGAAAAATAAACAATTTGTACATCAAGACAACTCAAAAAGAATCAGAACCGTTTGACGTTCCAGTTAAAAACATAAAATCGCACACTACAACCAAAGTTTCTGTCCTACACCATACAAACCAACAAGCATTGTAAACATCCTAAAGGCAAACCTTGGCACATGATTTTTATAATACAATGGAATTGTACAAGGGGATAATTATTTTTGATGAAAAGTTTCTGTAATTAAGATTCACAAAGTTTCCGTGAGCATGAACAAAGTTCAAGGCTAGCTCTCACTTCAAAATGCTTGTCTCTCTAACTTTCACTTTCCTTTTTGAAAAGTTTTCGGTTCCCCGCTTTATTTTTTGTTTTTAAACTATATAAAAGCACTCAACAGAAATAAATGACTCTCTAAAACTTTTGGGTTGTCTCCCTAGCAGCGCTTTCTTTAAAGCCATTAAGCTAGGCATAAAGTGCTCAAGTAATGGATCCACCCGGATCCCAAGGTATATCAAAGCCAATTTTAATTAACAATGATTTCTAATTTAGTAGTGAGCACAAAGTAACATATATCATGCAACAATGAAGTCTAACTCTCTTCCTATGCATCAGCATGTCATAAAAGAACAATTCATGCACACCAAGTAAAGGCCAATGCATAGTATAAGTAGTTTCTTGCAATTCTATCGTATTGGAAACACAGAGAGGTGGAGATATAGTTCCTCTATCATAATAATTGCAAGTAGGAGCAGCAAGCACATGCATATTATATCTATAAAAATTATCATGTGTAGTAGTAAAAGGAAACCCATCAATATAATCCTTAATAAGCACAAACTTCTCCGATATAGTGTAGTTTGGAGAATTCAAAAAGATAATAGGACTATCATGCATGGGTGCAATAGCAACAATTTCATGTTTAACATAAGGAACTATAGCAAGTTCATCTTCATAAGCATAATTCATATTGGCATCTTGGCCACAAGCATAGCAAGTATCATCAAAAAGGGATATTTCAAGAGAATCAACGGGATCATAACAATCATCATAGCAATCATCCTTCGGTAAGCACGAAGGGGAATTAAACAATGTATGAGTTGAAGAGTTACTCTCATTAGAAGGTGGGCACGGGTAGCTAATCCGCTCTTCCTCCTTTTGTTCTTCGCTCTCCTCATCATCTTTTTCATCCAATGAGCTCACAGTTTCATCAATTTCTTCTTCCATAGCTCCTGCAAAATATTAGTCTCTTCTTGGACAGCGGAGACTTTCTCAATAAATGCATCAATATCGTAATTGTATTCATAATTTTTATAGCAATACCTAAGTATAGCAAATTTTTTAGGTCTATAAAGTATAAACTGAATCATCAAAATTCTCAAACTCTTTAAACATAGATTCAATCTCATAAGCACCCATAAAAGCAACAAATTCTTCTATTTGTTCCACATCATAGTAATCATAGATACCGTTAGCATAAGAAGCTAAGGTTTTATCATCATTAAATTTGCATGAAAAGGGAAGGTGTGGAGCCTTCATCCTAGAGCAACAAGTATAATCATATCTCAAGCATAGTTGCCTAGCATACCAACGTAACATATGAATTTGATCCCATAATAGTTCCCCTTTTTGTGTCAAGCGATAATCCCTAAATTATTCATGTTGATCCAACGTGTCTCCCATAACATAATTGAATGGGGTTTTCTCAGGATTATCAAAGTAGTACACAATATCTTGAACATAACGAGCATCGAGGGTTTTAGGAGGTTCCCCATCTCCATGAGTAGCAAGTACACCTAATTTTTTTGGTATTTTGTTTTCCATATCCATAACTAAAGATAGAGAACAACTTAGAATAGAAAATAAAAATTACTTAGTGATAAAGCAAACAAGCACACACGAGAATATTCACCCCACGCTATGACTCCCCGACAACGGCGCCAGGAAAAGGTCTTGATAACCCGCAAGTATACGGGATAGTTGTAGCCTCTTTCGATAAGTAAGAGTGTCGAACCCAACGAGGAGCTAAAGGTAGAACAAATATTCTCTCAAGTCCTATCTGCCACTGATACGACTCTATGCATGCTTAGTGTTCGCTTTACCTAGAACAAGTAAGAAACTAGAAGTACTTTGTAGGTGTTGTTGGATAGGTTTGCAAGATAATAAAGAACACGTAAATAAAAGCTAGGGGCTGTTTAGATAAAGAAGCAATAAAGTAAATATAGCGAGTGTGGAAAAGTGGTGGTAGGAGTTGTGAAATTGTGCCTAAGCAATTGACTACATTACTAGACCGGTAATCACTATTGCAATTCTATTTAAGGGAGAGGCATAAGCTAACATACTTTCTCTTCTTGGATCATATGCACTTATGATTGGAACTCTAGCAAGCATCCGCAACTACTAAAGATCATTAAGGTAAAACCCAACCATAGCATTAAAGCATCAAGTCCCCTTTATCCCATACGCAAACAACCTACTTACTCGGTTCTGTGCTTCTGTCACTCACGCCACCCACCATAAGCAAATCATGAACATATTGCAAACCCTACAGCGGGGATCCCTCACGCTTGCGCGACACGGAGAGCACCATAGGACAGCACCAATAATAAAACATGCAACTCAAACCAATCATAGCAATTCATCAATCACCGATAGGACAACGAAAATCTACTCAGACATCATAGGATGTTCAAGTAGAGGGTACAACGGGTTGCGGGAGAGTGGACCGCTGAATATAGATGGGGAAAGGTGATGGATATGTTGGTGAAGATGGTGGAGGTGTTGGTGTAGATCGCGGTGATGATGATGGCCCCCGGCAGCGTTCCGGCACCATCGGAAGCAAGGGGGAGAGAGCCCCCTTCTTCTTCTTCTTCTTCCTTGACCTTCTCCCTAGATGGGAGAAGGGTTTCCCCTCTGGTCCTTGGCTCCCATGGCGTGGGAGGGGCGAGAGCCCCCCCCCAAGATTGGATCTATCTCTCTGTCTCTCTCTATTTCTGCGTTCCCAGATCCTTCCCCTTCACCGTTTCTTTTATATCCGGAGATCTGTAACTCCGATTGGGGTGAACCTTTCGCCTAGATTTTTCTCATAAAATTAGCTTTCCTGAGGCAAAAGAAGGGCATCAACCGCCTTACGGGTGGCCCATGAGAGTGCCAGGCGCGCCCAGGGGGGGAGGGCGCGCCCCCCTGTCTCATGGCCACCTCGGACACTGTTTCGCGTTGATTCTTACTCCAGAAAATCCCAAATATTCCAAAATAATTCTCCATCCGTTTTTATCCTGTTTGGATTCCGTTTGATATGGGTTTCCTATGAAACATAAAACATGCAACAAACAGGAACTGGCACTGGGCACTGGATCAATATGTTAGTCCCAAAAAATAGTATAAAAAGTTGCCAAAAGTATATGAAAGTTGTAGAATATTGGCATGGAACAATCAAAAATTATAGATACGATGGAGACGTATCAAGCGTCGTGGCGGGATCTACATGTGACGCGGAGTACATGGCAGCCTCGGAGGCAGCACATGAAGCAATATGGATGAAGGAGTTCATTACCGACCTAGGATCTATTCCCAATGCGTCGGGCTTGATGACTCACTTCTGTGACAACATTGGTGCTATTGCCCTTGCCAAGGAGCCCAGGTTTCACAAGAAGATCAGGCATATCAAGCATTGCTTCAACTCCATTCGTGAAAATGTTCAAGATGGAGACATAGATATTTGTAAAGTGCATACGGATCTGAATGTCGCAAATCCGTTGACTAAACCTCTTCCACAAGCAAAACATGATCAACACCAGAACTCTATGGGTGTTCGATTCATCACAATGGAACTAGATTATTAACTCTAGTGCAAGTGGGATATTGTTGGAAATATGCCCTAGAGGCAATAATAAAATGGTTATTATTTTATTTCCTTGTTCATGATAATTGTCTATTGTTCATGCTATAATTGTATTGACTGGAAACCGTAATACATGTGTGAATACATAGACCACAATATGTCCCTAGTGAGCCTCTAGTTGACTAGCTCGTTGATCAATAGGTGGTTATGGTTTCCTGACCATGGACATTAGATGTCATTGATAACGGGATCACACCATGGACATTAGACCCAATCCTAAGCATAGCACAAGATCGTGTAGTTCGTTTGCTAAAAGCTTTTTTAAATGTCAAGTATCATTTCCTTAGACCATGAGATTGTGCAACTCTCGGATACCGTAGGAATGCTTTGGGTGTACCAAACGTCACAACGTAACTAGGTGGCTATAAAGGTACACTACATGTATCTCCGAAAGTGTCTGTTGGGTTGGCACGAATTGAGACTGGGATTTGTCACTCCGTATGACAGAGAGGTATCTCTGGGCCCACTCGGTAATGCATCATCATAATGAGCTCAACGTGACTAAGCAGTTAGTCATGGGATCATGCATTACGGAACGAGTAAAGTGACTTGTCGGTAACGAGATTGAACGAGGTATTGGGATACCGACGATCGAATCTCGGGCAAGTAACATACCGATTGACAAAGGGAATTGTATACGGGATTGATTGAATCCCCGACATCGTGGTTCATTCGATGAGATAATCTTGGAACATGTAGGATCCAACATGGGTATCCAGATCCCGCTGCTGGTTATTGACCGGAGAGATGTCTCGGTCATGTCTGCATGATTCCCGAACTCGTAGGGTCTACACACTTAAGGTTCAGTGACGCTAGAGTTGTTATGGGAATTAGTATGCGGTTACCGAATGTTTTTCGGAGTCCCGTATGAGATCCCGGACGTCACGAGGAGTTCCGGAATGGTCCGGAGATAAAGATTTGTATATGGGAAGTCCTTATTTGGTCGCCAGAAATGTTCGGGGGTATATCGGTGTTGTACCGAGACCACCGGGAGGTTCCACCTGCCCCGGAGGGCCCTATGGGTTGAATATGGAGGGGAACCATCCCCTAAGTGGGATGGGCGCCACCCCCTAGGGCCCATGCACCTAGGGTTTGGGAGGAAACCCTAAAGGGGGCGCCCCCTTTGGCTTGGGGGGCAAGCCTCCCCCTTCCCCCCCTCTAGATCCATCTGGAGGGGGCCGTCCCCCCTCTCCCTTGCCCCTATAAATATAGGGGAGGAGGGAGGGCTGCCGCACACTTCCCCTAGCGCAGCCCTCTCCCTCCCCAACACCTCCTCCTCCATAGTAGTGCTTGGCGAAGCCTTGCCGGAAAACTGCAAGCTCCTCCACCACGCCGTCATGCTGCCGGAGCTCTCCCTCAACTTCTCCTCTCCCCTTGCTGGATCAAGAAGGAGGAGACGTCCCCGGGCTATACGTGTGTTGAACGCGGAGGCGCCGTCAGTTGGGCGTTAGATCGGATCTTCCGCGATTTGAATCGCCGCGAGTACGACTCCCTCATCTGTGTTCTAGTGACGCTTCCTCTTAGCGATCTCCAAAGGTATGAAGATGCTCATCCCCTCTCTCTCTTGTTGCTAGAATCTCCTAGATTGATCTTGGTTATTCATAGAAAATTTTGAATTATTGCTACGTTCCCCAACAATAATATGGTAGGGGAGGTTTGGGTGGGAAAATCGGTGCTTCAAAAACAGGTTTTGGTTTTCGGAAACATTTTGAGCATCAAAATTTTTCCCCGCCTCCACGAATGTGATTTCATCACAAAAAAAATTGCACGCTTGTAGAAAAAACATTAATGTTGCTTGTCAAAGGAAAAATCATATTTTTTTTCATTTTGCGTACTATTCTTTTCAGATTTTACTGTTCAACCAAGCTCATGGGAGCTCGAGCTCACAATAGCACTTCTGGCACTATTTGACATAGCTCGCTATCTACTATAGCTAAAGCTCTTGCTTTAGAAGTGTACATGGGCCAAAATAATATGTAACCATTGGTACATCAAAATTTAAACCATAACGACCATGCATATAACTAAATAGCATGGAAAATAGAACCTTAACAATGTAGTATCCAATGTTTTTTGGGAGGTTGTTTTCACTTGGAGCTTCGGCATGCTAGCGACTACTTTTAGGCACCCCGACAGTCTCTCACCAGGATGCAACCATAAAGGAAAAAAATCATCTATCCATAATTTTTTTTGCGAGAGAAATTTTCAATCTATTCATCTATCATGGCAGTACAAAGAACATGAGTGACAATAAAATTACAACTAGGTATATGGATCACCAAGCGACGACTACAAGCACTGGAGCGAGCCGAAGGCACGCCGTCGTCATCACCCCTCCCTCATCGGAGTCAGGCAAACATTGTTGTAGTAGACAGTCGGGAAGTCGTTGTACTAAGACACTACTAAGGAAAACCCTAGTAGTAGCGATTGAAATACATACAGTAGTAGCGATGGGTCCAGCGCTACTGCTAACATGCTACATCTAAGTTGTAGCAGTAGCGTTGGTCAGGGCAGCGCTACTGTTAAGTATGGTTAGCAGTAGCGCTGCCCTGACCATCGTTACTGCTAACTCTCTGTAGCGCTTGAACAAATCAAGTGTTGCTGCTAATCCAGCGCTGCTAGTAGATGCTTTCCAGTGCTACTGCTAGTATTCCTATTTTCACAGATTTATACCCCCTCTACGTATTTGTGATGTATTTATAATGCTCATGTGAGGAAGAAACATGGATTAGATTCATTTGGATTAATCAAAAGTTGAGTTAGGACAACGATCCTACTAATTCAACTTTTGGTCACTTTTGATCCATCCACATGAATCTAATCTGTGTTCCTTCCACCAATGATATAATAACTAATCATGATCATAATAACAAACTATCATGATAATCATGATCAACATCATCATTATATTAATATAAAAACTCTTACATCATATCATCACCAACAACACTAGCTAATAATCATCATAGTCATTACCACCAACACTATTTAATCATCATAGTCATAGTGTACTATCTAATCACCACCAACACTAGCTAATAATAATCATCATAGTCATTACCACCAATACTAGCTATTTAATCATCATATCATAGTGTAACACATCATCATCTTCAAACTCATTCGAGCTAGCTAATCACTCCTGCTGCTCTCTCTCAGGTAAAATAGCATAAAACATGTGTAGCACTCCTGCTTCATCATATTGGAGAATACAGATAAACCTGTCTCCTAATTGTGGGCTGCGCTTCTGATTGCTGCCCCCTAGTACTTCTCTGCTATGATTCTTCACAATTTTGCTCCAGTCTTTGACTATTAAGACTTGCTCGCTTTGAGAAATCATGAATGCAGAATGTCTTGGCCGTAAGCTAACCATTGTCATGCGACCTTCAGGCTCGATCCAATGAGGCACAACATTCATCGAGAGTCCCTAGTGAAGAACATCATAGTAACATACTTAACAATGAAGTTTAGCTTAAGAAACAATGTACGCAAAAGATGCACTTACGACAAATAGTAAAAATCTTACCATCTTTCCTAAATAGATGTGATCGTAGTTCAATAGGCACATTAGTGGTCGTATGTATTGATTACTAATATTTCAAAGTCCAGGAAAATAACCTATCTTGACAGTATCAAGATCCTCAAGTCATGAAACGTAATGACTTATCTTCTCGCAGTTTAGTTCAGCCCCGGGACAGTAGTAGGTGTTGTCTATCAAGCGCCGGACATATTTGCTTGATTGAAAATAAGCTATCAATGGAAATTAGTTGTCAACTATTTTTAAATAAACAATATAAATTACTTAATAAATATGGTTGAGAAACTCACATATAGGTAGAACTGGAGGCGTCTGCAAATCGACCCAGATGTCGATATTACCTTCAATTTCATCTTTCGGACCAATATCAAAGGTGATAAGCATATCAGGCTCAAATGCATAAGCCTTGCATAGTGCTCTCCAATTTTTTCATTCAAAATAGGAGTAGGTATCTACATTGTATAATTTTATGGCAAAAGTATAACCATGCCCGGTCCTCAAGTGAACTCTCTTTACCTCCATACTGTCCATAGTATTGAAACCAATCTTATCCAAGACATAAATTCTTGCATGGCATGGGATACGCTAGTAGAATTATAAAAAATTAAAATTATAAATTGAAGCAAAAGAAGCAGAAGTCATGCTTAATTACAAAAAAGACTTGTTGTTGTGACTTACTGTATCCACTTCGAAGGTCTTATCCAGCTTGATGCTGAAGCACCTACCACCAACTAGGTGAGGCCTGTCGCACAGGCCGCGCTCGTCTTTGCAGTATTCACACATAACAAATTCCCTTTTGTTGTCAGACATTTCCTATGTTCATAGTTGAAACATTTAAAAATGATCGAAGGCAACTACCAGGAAACTCAACACACAGAACACTATTACTCAATATGCAATGGTTTACTTTAGGTCTGTCGAGTCTTCCTTCCTAAACTCTTATCTCACGTATATGGTGGACACTCCCTCATTGATTTTTCGACCATCTATGATGGTCGCTACTCCTCCTTCCCATAGTGCATAACAAATATCTAGCACAAGGAGAAGAAGGACAAGCGACCCCCATGACAACAGTCGACATTCTTCTTCTCTCATAAATGGTGGACACTCCCTCACCAATTTTTCAACCATCGATGATGGTCGCTACTCCTTCTTCCCCTAGTGCATAACAAATGTCTAGCACAAAGAGAAGAAGGAGAAGCGCCCCCCACGAAAACAGTCGGCATTCTTCTTCTCTCATATATGGTGGAGACTCTCTCTCTCACTAATTTTTGGCTGTCATGTATGGAGCCTCGACAGACTTAAAGTCAACTCAAAATGTCGTTTAATTCTCTTTATAGCAAATCTGGGGCACTCGATATTTCCTACATATTCTAGCACAAGTCATGCTTCCATTCACGGAAAAATCCGGCATAGCCTTTGCTAAAATAGAACATATCGAGCGACTAAAATTTACCGGAACGGAAATGAATCAACACTCTGGCAAAACATAGGCCACTCGGATTTTCGTTGCGACACAAAGATGTCCATACACATACAACGATGCTTAAAATTGAAATTATATCTGAATCAATTATCATAAACATTTGCACATGAGCATAAACTGGTGCTCACTGCATTTCAATGGCTCAATATTGACAAAATATTTCAATATATTTCTACTCTAGTTCTACTCTATTCAACACCGAAGAGTAGAGAAGGAGGAGGTGGACTTTTAGCTCACTGACTCGGGTGTAGAGGAAGTAGAGGTAGCTCGGTTGACAATCACTCCAAGGTGACACGACTCTACAAAGCCTGCATATTCCATCGAGTGAAAATTTTAGATCATCAAATCTCATATAGCATTCTTTGATGACAAAGTGATAATGACATAAAAGTAATTAAATTTTCCAATACATTTCTATATTGAAAATAAAAATTACAAAAAGAATCTATACCTAAATTTTCTTACTAAAAATTTTTGTTACTAAATTTGATACCTAAAAATTTCTCGTGTAGCATTCCAGTAGATTTCTATAATTGAAAATTTTCTATACCTAAAAAATTATATTACTAAAATTTTCTATTACTAAAACTTTTTATATTCAAAAACCCTATTCACTAGTCTTCTACCTATTCAAAATACCTACATTCTACCTATATTTTCTATTTTATTCTATTCAAAATACCTACATTCTGTTCATATAACTTATATGTTCTATTTTACTCAAAATAATTAACATAGATGGGGGAGGGAGGAAGGGAGGAGGGAGGAAGGGAGGGAGGGAGGAGAGAGGGAGGAGGCCGAGATGGCGGCAGATGGAGGGGGGATGAGGGAGTAGGAGGATGGAGGTGGGGCGACGGGAGGGGAGAGGAGGACGGCAAGAGGAGGAGGGCGGCGAGAGGGAGGGGAGAGGAGAGGAGGGCGGAGAGGGAGGGAGGGAGGCAGATACGTACCTTGGGGGCGACGGCGCGCGGCGGAGTAGGCGAGTGAGAGTGTGAGGGAAGAGTGAGAGGACGTGGCGGGCCGGGGCGTGTGGATAAGGTACCTGTAGTAGTAGCATTGGTCTGTAACCACCGCTACTGCTAAGATACATAGCAGTAGCGCTTTAATGGAACAAGTGCTACTTCTATTATTATTAGCAGTAGCATTTTTATGGAACCAACACTACTATTAAGACTATGATTATTAGCATGTAAAAAAAGCATCAAATTAAAAAAAAGCATTGGTCATCATTGATCTTTTTGTGTAGAATCTAAATTGTCAATATGAATCTTTGCCGGCATATTGCCACAGATCCTACACATAGAGTACAATGAAGACCAAGTGACTGTGATAGTTTGAGAAGCACCATATTTAAGGTGGTAAACATTCTGTTCGCGAAGCGAGGTGGGACTAAACTTTGGTCTTAGGACGGGATTGAATTTAGTAGTAGCGCTGGTTAGAGGAAAGCGCTATTGCTAAGTTCAATAGCAGTAGCGCTTTTTATGTATGAGCGCTACTAGTATACCTCCTGCCTGCAACGGCCTGTCAATTATAATAGTAGCGTGTTTTGTACCTACAGTGCTTCTGCTATATGCATAGTAGCAGCGCTCTTACTGCCAAAGCGCTACTGCTATTTAGCAGCAGCGCTTACTTTATAAAAGCGCTACTGGTGAGCTCCCGTGTATAAGCATTTCCCTAGTAGCGAGGCCCCAAAGGACTAGCGCACCAGAGCAGCAATCATCGTCGATGAAGAGAGTAGTAGATTGGAAAGATCAAACATGTAACCGCACAAACAAAGATGAACAAAAATTGGATTGAAATAGACCCATTGAAGACCGGCACCGACCGTATCCCACGAGATCCGATGGAGACACACCTCCACACATCCGCCGATAACGCTATTCGCGCCATCAGGACGAGGATAGGACGTGGGAGACATTATTCCTACTAAGAGGCTTCGCCACCGTCACACAGCCCCAACCAAGACGTTGACCTAACAGAAAAGAGAATGGGCTCCCTCCCACCGGCAGGGGGTCGAGATCCTCCACACCTCCACGGCCCCAAAGGCCATTGGAGATGGGGTGGATCGGCGGCGGCGGCGGCGGGAGGAAGGAAACTTTCTTCAGGAGGAGGAAAGACAACTATGTCTTCCTTGCTCAAGGCTCCTTTATCTATCCATAGTTTAATTAGTTAATTCTCTTCTTTAGTCCTTACTAAGCCTATTTTTCTGGGGCATTTCTTTTAGTTTTTATATTTTTAAAATACTATTGTAAATAGCTTTCCTATAGCTTGTGATAGCTGACATAGCTATAGCTCAGACCTCACCGTGTTGCTGCGAAAAACATGATTTAAAACCTTGGTGTTAACTAATAATTTTTGGACAAACTTGAATGCTATATTGTAAAGTCGTCTGTTTACAATTTAGTCTACGAGGAGCTTTCTCTCATATTTTCGTAGAGGAAGAGAACATAGGGCATACTTGTTAAAATTAATACAAAGTTGAGACGATTATTGTGAGACGTACTTCCTTCGTCCTTGAAAGAGTGTACTTCCAACTTTGTTGGTATTCAAACTTTTTTATGTTAGACTTATTTATACAATAATATATCAACATTTATGCCATCAAATTAGTAGCATTAGATTCATGATAAAATATATTTTCGTCATATGCCTATTTGGCTTCATAAGTATTGATATATTTTTGCACAAACTCGGTCAAACTTTGAGATAATTTGGCCCTCCAACAAAGTTGGAAGTACACTCTTTCAAGAACGAAGTGAGTAGGGAGTATGATTCTATTTTAAATTAGGTCCTTTTTTTTAATTTTTGAGAATCTGCTCGTCAGTTGAACAACAGGTCTTCATGCTCGGTAGTGGAAGCCAACTCGTGGACGTTGCTCGCGAGCAGCAGTGCCGTGCGCGCGAGCGTGCTCCCCACTCAGCGATTGCCTTCGCGCTCACCGCCCCTCGCGATGTCGGATCTGAAAGACTGAACCCGAGCCTGACGGCGACGTGCTAGCTAGCGAGCATCCCCCGTTCAGCGCCGTCATGATTAGGCATGGCGCGTCTCGCCTTTGCTCCCCCGGCGTCCGCCGTCGCCGTCGCGGACGTGTCACCGGCCTCGCTTTGGATCCGCCGCGCCTTCCCTCGTCGTCGAGCGCGCAGCACTCTCGTAAAGATGCACCTGCGCAGCTGGGGCGTCACCCTGGGGAAGCGACCGGCGGCGCTGGCGCTGATGGAGCGTGTGTCGTTCGTTAGCAGCGAGTGCCGGCTGGGTGCAAATCGCCAAACGCGCCTCATTTCATTTTGGAGAAGCCTAGGAATCTAGGACAGGCTGAAAGATCAGGCTCTCAATGGCGATGGCTCAACCTCAACCATCGTTGGGCTGGGCTAAGATCATGGTGGGTTTGGATGGACTAACCGATTTGGATCGCCACTAGGCCACCACTATCCTTGTCTCAGAGCATCTCCAGCCGTTCGGCCCTCAGAGAGCCGAAAAAGAGCGGCTTGGGGACGAGCCGGCGCTAGTTCGGCCTCTGGGTTCGGTTCGCTCCCAGTCACACGCCCACGGTCGCCGCGGGTTCGGCAAAGTTTGACTTTTTTTTTTGCAAACTCGGCGACTTTTGCATGAACTCGGACATTGTTCGTCGAAATTTGTACAAAAACTTAGAACATGCATGAACTAACTTAAAAACTAACTAAAAAGCCTAGCCACTGCCGCCACCGACGCCGGCTATATGCCGAGAAGCCTGTAGAAGCGGGTGTAGTCACTGTCGCCGCCGTCGTCGTCGTCGTCGTCGTCGCGCGCCTCGCCTACGACGTCCCTGCTGCACCCCTCGCTCGGGTCGCTGACATCACTTGACTGCCCGGCCCCGACCTTGTCGTCGCTGTCGATGACGATAACGCTGTCCTCCTTGGCGTGGTGGCGGGCCTCGGCGCGGCTACGGGTCTGGGTCTCCAGGTACGCCCGACGCTGGCGGCGCACCTGCTCGCAGACGTAGTCCTCCCTCACCCATTTGAGGGCGGACTCGTCGTCGGGGGACCACCATGCCGGCGTGCTACGGCTTCACGGGGGGCATGTCCGGCTCGGGCTTCGGCCGGACCAGGCGGAGGGAGCGCCTCGTCAGTGCCGTCGTAGGAGAGGGCTCGTTGATGACGAGGGCGCCGCTCCGCGCGCGATGCCCGAGCGGTGTCTCCTCCGGCTCGGGCTTGACGGGGCGGAGGGCCGATGAGCCGGAGCCCGACGAGGAGGACGACCCCGGCTCCATTCGCCGCAGTACCCAGGAACTACCACGGCGGCGAGAGAAGGAGGGGCGCATCGGGTACTCCAGCCGCGGCACATTGCCGGTCTCGATGTGGTCGAGGATGGCGTCGAGTGTGCGGCCGGGGACGCCCCACCACTCGGGCCGTCCTTCGGAGTTGAGGCGGTCGCGGGGGATGATGCCATTGACGGAGACGATCTGCTCCTCGCGGCAACGCTCGAAGTACAGCGTCCACAACGTTTCACTGTCAGTCGCGTACCTCGGCTCTTTCCGTTGCTCCTTCGTCAGCGAGGAGCGGATGCGGGCGATCTCCACCCGCCGTGCGGCTCCTTCGGGGACCGGCGACACCGGGACGCCGCCGGCGCTCAGCCTCCATGCCCCCGGTACGCGCATGTCGGGGGACGCCGGGTACTCGGCCTCGTATAGAAGGCGCGCCTCCGGCTCCTGGAGGTGCCGGCGGCCGAAGCCGTTCGCCGTTGCGCCGTCGCCTGGGTATCTCTCGGCCATTTTGCGCTCGTCGGCGGGGGAAGACAGTGGTGGGAGAGCTCGTCGGCGGGAAGAAGGCTTTTCGCGGGAGGGAGAGGGGGGTTGTGGCGCTCACAGGCGGGGAGGGGCGCCTTTTATAGCCGCAGCGAGGTGGCGGGGGCGGCATGCGGGCGAACACGTGGCGCATGCGAGCGGACGCGCGTTGGCGGCGTCTTCACTGCGCCGCCCGTGAGGCATCAATGGAGGCTGACCGGCGCGGCAGCGCGCCAGCCTTCGCATTGATTCTTGCGGGAACCGAGGCGATGAGGTCGACGAAGCGGCCGTCTCGCTAACTCGGCGGGCCCGCGGCTGCTTCGCACCAAAACGCTCACCCCGGCGCCCCCGAGCGCCCTCCGGCGCGTCGGTTCGGCCTGGGTCCGCCGGCGCTGATTTCGGCCCAAACCGGCGAAAAACGGACTTCTGGGGACGCGACTGGGCCGTTTTTGGGCGTCGGCGGAAAAAAATCGCCTAGGGAAGCCGATCTGAAGGCGCGGCTGGAGATGCTCTTACACAATCATGTTTAGTCCCCGAGATATTTTTTACTATAAAGTTTGAGATCGCTTAAAAAAACTTTCAAGTTTTAGATTGCTTGACGCGTCACCCAAGATTAAGAAGAAAAGAAGTTATAGTGGATATGGTGTGAATAGTGTCACAAAAATGAAGATAAAAAACAAATGTCCGCACATTTTTTTCACATTTAGATACATCTTTTTTCTTGTTGTTGTGTGTAGACCAAATTTAGATTTGAAATTATATAGGATTGTAAACATACTTGAGACACAACAAATTTTTTCAAAATTTTCAAAGCTTTTAGGGATGCTAACATGCATTGGGGGAGAGGTTTGAGCGCACTAGTATTTTCTCCGTAAAATTGAGTTAACTGTGGGGGCATTTCTGAAGGTTGAGAAGAGAAGCTTTTTACAACAAGGGTTCTAGATGAGCCCGACTTTAAATTAATAAGGCTATCAACCGGCGAAGAATTACAACACCAATATGACACAACAGCCAAACTTATACAAGGAGCACTGAAAGCAAACACAACACAACCAAAACAAGCATCTAAGAGGAGAGCATGACAAAGGGCATAGCTTGATTGGTGATGCATTCCACGCATGGCACCTAAAAATCATAAACAGAGGGAGCAAGGCGAGGCACAACCAACCCTCACAGGGGTCGCAAAGAGCTGGATGCAACCAGGGGCTAGTGGAGCGTAGCACCTCTTCTCTAACACCGAATGGGGGCCCTACCTCCTCGCCTTGGATTGAAAGGCTCGACATTGTCGAGATGTAGAGACGCTCACCTGAGAGCCAGAAAAATACCGGCCGCAGTGCCCGCAACAACCACTAGGCAACCACCTTGATTTGGGCACGCCTTGCCGGCAGCACCGCCGCAGTCTAGAACAACCAAATGGAGTGGGAGAACTTCTGGTAGCAATCACCATCGAGGAGGCAACATGGCACCATGGTGAAGTGCAACAAGCGAGCAGAGCAACCAGCTACAATGGATAGCCTGGGTGCCTCCGGCTTCTGGTGTGCTACTACCACCGAGAAGGGGAACCCTATCCCCTTCCGCCAGGATCGAAGACGTCGTCCAGCCAAAACTAAGCAATGAGAGCTGCCAACAAAGAGACACCAGCCTGAAGCACGCAGACACTTGCAACAATACGCTCCATTGCCAGCACCACCTCACACCCGAACAAACCAAACACCCCGGGCGATGCCTCCTAGAAAGGCATGCACACATGGCATCGCCGCCGTCCAATCCGAGACGAATTTTGGACTTTCACCCAGGATTGGGGTCGGGGTGGAGGGGAGGGACCTTGGCGGTGCCTCTACGGAGGACAGCGGTGACCTTGGCCATCACTACCGTCGAGTCAGGCTAGAACCGACCAGACTTTCCCTCAGTCTGTAACCACCTCCACAAGAGCCAATGGACGAGGCCACCTGCCGCCGGCCGGTGGGGGCGAGATGGCAGGGGAGAGGAGCTTGAACCTCCGGATCTAATGTAGGGAAGCACGACAATGCGGCCAACTCCCGCCTACGACTCACCACCCTCACGGTCAAGCCTCCGACCAGCTTCACCTCTCGCAAGCGTCGCCTGCCGCCAGACGCCACCGCCAGACCTGCCAGTGTTGCCGCCCTAGGGTCCATTGTCCACGCCAAGAGCCGGAGTGATGAGATCCCTTTATCACCATCACCGGCGCCCGCACGGGTTTGCCTACTGGTTGTCTCGGGTGGAGGCAAATGAGGGAGGAGGGTGGAAAGGTGGAGGCTGCAGGCAAACCCTAGTTTCCCCTGAGTCGCCTATCGAGGCGACGCGGAGGGCTCTCTTGTTTGGAGTTGACAAGGGAAGCTCAGGAAGCTAGTTTGAGAAAAGTTTCTTTTCCACCAACAAGAAATGTAGAGGGGGCTGCCCGGAGAAACTAAACAAGTGTGGAGTTCCTTCTTGCTTCAGCTACCAGGAACTAAAATCTGGGTCATGTGCATGTGGATCATGTACACCACATCATCAACTTTCGCGGGGCTTTCGACTAAGTTCACACTGTCCCTTATGACCACCAGTCTCAAAACAATGTTGTGCCTATAAAAAATCCGGTGTATCTAGGGCTAGGGGAGAATGGAACTTGCTTTTTGGATTTGGACACTCTAGTCGTTCTCATATGTCATCTAGTTCAAGGTGATTCAAAGCTCATGAGAGGCTAATGCATGCTACGCCACACTGTTCTTCACTCATGGGATTGTCTTTTTTCCCTAGAAGGTTAGTTGTTTCGTTTTAGTTTTATCTGGGTTTTAATTATGTTCTAGTTTTTTCGTTCGTATATTGTGCTAGGATGCGGTATTTGTGTTGACATGAGGGTGGAGTTGTTCGGTGTGCGGTCGTGGTGTACTTACACATTTCAGCCTCGGGGTTAGCCGGTGGTTGTTGTGTGAGCCCCTCACACCCTTGTGAGGGATGCAGAGTTTCTGATCTTGAGATCAAATGCTCGTAGATGAACAACAAATTAAAAAAATACTGAATTTTTTGGGCAAACTTGAAGGAATGTTTGGAGTGCATGCATACACGAAATCACATTGGTGGAGGCGTGATACAAAAACAAAATCAATGCTCTGAAAATGTTACTTTCAAACACATTTTGGAGCTTTGATTTTTTTTTGCCACGACTTCCTCCAATGTGATGCCGTGATAAAACTTTGTATTCACTTCAAACATTTCTTAAAGTTTGTCACAAAAAAAATCAATATTTTTTTATTTTTTCTGATTTTACTGTTCACACCAGGAGCATTTGAGCTCAAGATTAGAAAGGTAATTCCGCCATGTGAGCTCCTATTCACGTTAAAATCGTGGAACTGCTACTATAATGTTCACATGAGCCGACCTCCGAAGCTCCCGCTTGCTCAGCTCATCTCCCTGCCCCACTCGCTCGTTCTGCTGCTATCTTGTAAAAAGCCGGCTATCTTTTTTTAAGATCGTTAACTAAAAACATGTTCATGGATTTTAAAAACTCTTGGATTTTTAAAACGTTACAAATTTTAAAAACCATGTTTTTTAAAGAATGTTCTAGATTTCAAAAAATGTTCATTGATATTTAAAATATTCAAAAAATTACATAAAGTTCAAAAACTTAAAATGTGTTTGTGAGCTTTAAAAATGTTAATGAAATGTTTGAGGATTTTTTTTAGAAAATCAGATTAAAAAAATGTTTAGAGATTTTAATTGATATTCATGACTTGAAGCAATATGTAAATTAAGATTTAAAAGAGAAGAAAAGCCAAAAAAAGAAAAAGAATAAAATTAGAAAAAGAAGAAACAAACAGAAACCTCAACCGACAACACACACCCTTACAAGCGGCCCCCAGCAGCCTCACAGCCCCCGACACATCAGGAGGCTTCAAATGTAGGAAGCTTAGTATCTTAATAGATTTACTTCCTTACACCTAGGGAAAGGTGGACTCCATCCTCGTTGAAAATACCAGGTATTAGACATATCAGATTAATTTGCATACCTCGGCATAAAATGCTCCAATACATAGGAAGGATGTTGTGAGCGATGCACCATGGATATGTCAGCACTTTCGCCGGACAGGGGCGCCCCAAATCTCACTCGAACTAAGGTGATTACCAAAATGATGACATATTGCTTTCTCGCCACATCCACTTCATTTGACATTTTGGAGAAGCATAGGAATCAAGGACACACTGAAGACTCACAACGGTGATGGCTCAACCATCGTTAGGTTGGGCAAATATCATGGTGGGTTTAAATGGACCAACCGACTTGGTTCGCCACTAGCACACTACTCTCATCGCCGGCAACCATGTTTGGCCCTGAGATATTTTGTAATTTTTTTGAGATTGCTCATCACAGTTTCCCCAAGATTGCAGAAGAAGATGATGCTCTAGTTGATACGGTATGAATAGTCTAAAAAAAGACAGAAGACAAAATTTCACACCCTATTCATAGTTCGCGTTTGTATTTTTTGTTTCTCTGCTATGTGTAGATCAAATTTAAATTCAAAATTTTATGGGAGTGTAAACATACATGTGAACACATACTTTTTGAATTTTTTCATAGCTTTCTAGCGGCCCTGCCATGTTTTTTCTGGGGGCTGAGGTTGGGGGGTGTTGATCATGGTATTATTTTCTATGTGAGTCAATTGTAGGTTCATTTTTAAGGGTTGAGAAGAAAAGGGTCACGAAGCTGGTTTGAAAAAGCTTTTTCCACCAAGAAATGTAGAGTGGGGCGTCCGAAGAAACTAAACAAGTATTGAGTTCTATTTGCTTCAACTGCTAGGACCTAGAAATCCCTTTTAAAAGTTAAAAATGGCCGACGAATCATGTAGAACACATCATTAATTTTTAGGGTGTCTCTGCGACGAGTTCGCCTTGTCCCTTATGACCACCAACCTCAAAGCAACGCTATGCTCATAATTCTTTTTGGTGTATCCAGAGTTAGGAGGGGGTGATTCTCATATGCCATCTGGTTCATGGTGGTTTAGAAGCTTCTTTAGTTCCTTGCACCCGAGGAAAAGGTGGACTCCATCCTCATTACAACGACCACATATTTGATATACCTGATTAGTTTTTATACCTCGGTGTAAAATTCTCCAACAAATAGAAAGAATGTTGTGAGCAATGCGCCACACATATGACCGCACTTTCAACAAGGGCACTCCAAATCTCATTCACGCTAAAGTGATAACCTTAATGATGTCGCATTGCTTTCTCATGCACTATTTTCTTGGTACATTCTGTAGGGCAACTTGACAATGAACCTTCCCTTTATTTCAAAGTGTTTTGTCCATTCATGCTCCATATATTCCTTGAGAGGTATAGTCAGGATCAACTTTTGTCATGTCCCTATAACATTTCGTGTACGAGTTGTGTGTCCCACCTCAAATTGTAACACACGGTGTTACCGGTTGGCACAACCATAACCGGGGCAGCCAATGCTCATCCCCAGTTTTCACCGTTGCACCATCCCCAACTCGCTGATTG
>NC_041389.1:511420574-511491997 GCF_002162155.2 Triticum dicoccoides
TATAGGTTAATCCACTGTTTGTCCCAAGCAAACCTCACAGAGTTAGAATATGTTGCCGGTGATACATACTATCTTCATTGACTTTAAGAAGAATTTTATTTGAGGATAAATGACTTTAAGAAGAATTTTATTTGAGAATAAAGGAGAGGTTTCAAAGATGGAGATCATGGATAATGTACGTTTGACGGTTGGACGTTGGCATCCCCCTAGTTATTATTGTGACGCATTGAGCCAATGGCAAGGAAGATACACAAGTTCGAAAAGTTTATTGAATGATGCATTTGGTGGTACCATGTTACCGTTTTTATTATGTTGTCGCGTAATAAAACTGGCATTAACTTTTGGTGGTAACTTTGCTCATTGAATTCTGGGCATATCATTCTTTGTAAAAGCTTGAGGGCATTTATCCCTTGGATAAAACAGAAGCTAAGAATGTTCTTTACAACAACTTTTAGTTAAGAATTGCTTGGAACAGAAAAAATCCATAGGAATGAATCTGTGAAATGTTCCCAAGGCGACCTTTTGTTCGTTGATTAACTTTATAAATAACTATAGGAATTCTGCCATTTCTCTACCATTTGGGGGGATTATTAACATCTGCACAAACATTATGTTTTCATTCCTTGTATTGTCTATCCTACGTTTGAAACAAGCCATGAATGTATGTATGTATTTTTGTTGTTGAATATATGTATGTTGTTTGGTGCCAAAACTAGCCTTGCCAAAAAATATATTCGCCCATCACATATTTTGAATCTGTTTTTGATCTTTTGCCAAAACACACACATAATTTTCAATGAGTATCCATCTACTCCTATTTCTCTTACAAATTCTTGGCAAACTAATTGGCCCAAGAGCAGCTCCAACGAGGCGTCTTATTTCGTCCGCCGCCGTCCGTTTGGATTCGTGCGGACAAAAGAAAAGGACTAACGTGCCGACCCAAACCCAAAACGTGTCCGCTTTGCGTCCGCGCCGACGCATTTGCGGCCCAAATTTGCGCCCCAAATGCGTCGGTGCGGACGCGGAACGAACACCACGCGTGCCTTCTCGATGTTCGCCGCGGCTCCACCTGGCGGTCGCCTAACTACCCGTCACCTTACCGGTCAGCTTAATTTATGACCTCGGACTCACGTGTCAGCGACGGCGGTCATCTTTTTTTAAGCTGACCTTGTGGGGGGGCCATCCTTTTTTTTTACGCCGTTGAAATGGGTCGCATCAGTGTTGGGCGCACGTGCTGACCCAGAAACGGACACTCGTGTCTGCCTGACTGACCCAAAAGAACAAAAGGCGGTCAAATTCACCGTCAGTTTGGTCGGCCGTTGAGTTGCTCGGGCAAAGGAACGGCGAATTTGGAACATTTTGAGGAGTGCTGGGCGCACTTTCTTCGCCTGGCTTTCTCCGCACGCCGGCCGTCTATCAGGATCTCAACGGTACAAAACGCGGCGAGCCTCACCACCCACCTGTCGCCTCCGCCACCAGCCCCACACCCCGCATATAACATGTCCACCTCCATGTCCGTCTCCGTCTCCGCCGCCGCATCTTCCTCCCTGCCTCCCCTCCTCGCCCGCCGCCGCTCGCCGCCGGCGTCCCTCGTCCCGGTCCGGAGCCTCCGGTCCCGCCCCCGTCCCCGCCTCCTCTCCTCCGCGCGCACGACCCCCGTCCTCCTCCCCGCCGCCGCGATGGCCGCCCCGGCCCCCGCCGCCTCCTCGAAGAGGGACCTGCTCATCTTCGACGCCGAGGAGAACCTCGCGGTGGCCCTGGCCAAGTACACAGCGGATATTTCCGCGAAGTTCGCCGCCGAGAGGGGCGCCGTCACCGTCGTGCTCTCCGGCGGATCCCTCATCTACGCCCTCAGGTTCGTTCCCGCCCGTCCTCCCCGGAGATCGCTCGTTCTCTGGCTGCTCGGGGTCTCCCGGATCGCGTGAGGATCCCTGATTTCTTTTGGCTTCGCAGGAAGCTGACGGAGGCGCCGTACCTGGAGACGGTTGACTGGAGCAAGTGGCATGTGTTCTGGGTAGACGAGAGGGTCGTGCCCAAGGACCACGAGGATAGCAACTACAAGCTCGCCCTGGATGGGTTCCTCTCCAAGGTATTCCCCACGGGTTCTTCCTAGATTTACCCCTTTCAACTGCCGGTTATCTACCCATTTAGGCCTTTCCTATGGTAAGGTAGGACATTTGGAGGATATAATTTATTTATTTTTTGCTTGAAAGTGATGGGGAGTTATGGAGGAACAGGATTATGGCAATGCCTGGATTGGTAACAGGTCATTTAGCTTCACCATGTTAGCCTCCGAATAAATTTGGGGCTGTTTGAGTGTATCCATGCCTAGTAAGAATTTCAGCGATTATATTTGTGAGAGCATATGGCCCCTCTCCTCCACACCGTGCATTTCTATATAACCATGCGCAACATATCTGGCTACAAAAGGTCATATTTAAACCTGTGTTATCAATTTATTGTACAAATTGTAGCGATGCTCATAATCATTTGCTTGTATGGCATCATGTCATATTTATGTTAACTTCAGTTGGAAATCATGCATGTGATCAGCTGTACAGATAACATGTGATTCTGGCAAAACGTGATCTTACATAAGTTCAGTTACATTTGTGACATTCAACCCTGTAAATCTGTAGCTTTTTCAAGTGATGCAACTTCCATTTTCTGCGAGAAGTTTAGTTAGTCCTTTCGATAGTGTGGACCGCCGTGCTTGAATCTATGGTAACAACTGCCGGTTTCCACCCATATAGGTCTTTCCTACGGTAATTTAGGGCATTTGGAAGACATAATTTGTGTCTTGTAGTGACGGGGAGTTGTAAAGGAATAGGATTATATGCTTGGATTTGGTAACAGGTCATTTAGCTTCACCATGTTAACTTTGGATAGATTTGGAGCTATATCTGAGTGTATGAATCCATGCCTTGTAAGAAATTTGGTGAGTATGAAAGCATATGGTGTCTCCTGTCGTGCACTTCTATATAAAATCGCGTGCAGCATACCTGGCTAAAGAAGATCATAATTAAACTCATGTTATTAATTTATCATACAAATTCTAGTGATGTGCAAAGTCATTTGCATGTATGGCATAACGCCATATTTATGTTAGCTTACAACAACAACAACAACAACAACAAAGCCTTTAGTCCCAAACAAGTTGGGGTAGGTATGTTAGCTTCAGTTGGAAAATACCTAGACAGCTGGTACAGATAACATGCGGTTCTGGCTAAATATGGTCTTACATAGGTTCAGTTTATGTGACCTGGTAAAACATTTGCAAAGATCAATCCTGTAAATCTGCAGCTTTTTCAAGTGATACAACTTTCATTTTCTGTGACATGTTTAGTTGCAGTTCTTTAGATAGTGACACATTCTTACTTATGTATAATTGTTCCATTCTCATCAGTTTTGTAGCTACATGTAACTTTCTACCTATTGAGAAGTCTTTAACTGGGTCATGTCTTCTACTTTGTAGGTACCAATTCCTGCTGGTCAAGTGTATGCTATCAATGATGCCTTGTCTGCTGAGGGAGCAGCAGAGGACTATGAAACTATCTTGAAGCAACTTGTTAAGAATGGCGTCCTTGCAATGTCAAAGACAACTGGGTTTCCCAGGTTTGATCTCCAGCTTCTTGGCATGGGCCCTGACGGTCACATCGCCTCTCTCTTCCCAGGCCATCCTCTTGTTAAAGAGAACAAGAAGTGGGTCACCCACATCTTGGACTCTCCAAAGCCGCCACCACAGAGAATCACATTCACGTTTCCGGTGATCAACTCGTCCGCATATGTCGCCATGGTGGTAACTGGGGCTGGGAAAGCCGGTGCAGTGCAGAAGGCGATTTCGGACAAGAAGACATCTGATTTGCTCCCTGTTGAGATGGCTATACTTGATGATGGAGAATTCACCTGGTTCACCGACAAGGAGGCGGTGTCGATGCTGCAGAACTAGTGGGTCCCATGGCGGTCTAAGGGTTTAAGCTCGTACTTAAAATAAAAGTGAATCCCACGGTTGCATTCCTCCCTGGTGGGTCACCTGTAAGGTGAACTTGAGCTTTATGTACGTACTGTAGTATACTGTTTCAGAGTAATGTGTTTCAGACACCCCCTCGGCTTCCAGCGTTTAGTAAATAACATTTGGTGAGGCATTGCGCCCAACGGGTGCTCGGATTATTTACCAAACTTGTGCTTTTAAATGTTATGGCCCCGTGACTATGAAATGCCATGCCTGTTGCATCCTGTTACTGTCATGTTCCAAGGTGATTTGTGATCTGGAATCACTACGCGTATGACTATATGTACAAATTCACGTCCGATGTTGTAATCCCATGATTCCAATTGATGCATAGATTTGACCGAAGGGTGATTGAGCATTGTCGTGCGAACGTCGTAAAATAAAAAGATCATCGTGCGCCTAGCACTACTCTTTTGTGATCATGGCAAGCATAGTTCATGTGATGTGTTGCCTACTGAGTCGAGATGGAGGAGACTTCACTTGGTTCACTCGCTGCAAGGTGCAAGGCCAGCACTGGTGTGCCAATGTTGCAGAACAAGTGAAGCTAAATCACCCAGAGGGCGGAGGGCCTGCGTTAACTGCATAACCCAGAGGGCGGGGAGCCTGACCTGGGACCTGAGTAATTTGTTTCAGGCAACTACCAGCCACTTATTGAGAAAATAAATGTTGGTAGTACAAATATTTTTTATTGAGGTATAAATGTTGGTATAACTGCATTCTCAATTTCTCATTTACTCATTGTTGTTGATACATTCTCAAAGCACGCCCAGCCAGCGAAGAGGATCAAACGGCTTGGCGGTCCGTCGAGAAGAGCAGCAAATCCGGAGCTCGAAGAAGTTACCGGGTGATCCCCTCTCTTCGACCCCCACAATTCATGTAGCTTAATCGATCCGTGCTACCTGAGAGAATCGAGTCTAGTCATGCCTGATGCTTATGAACCTGGAACTTGCTCTTGAGTTTCTTTCTTTGGCATGGAAAATATCATTTATGTGCCAGCAATGTATCTTCCGCTCAAGTGACGGCGTCAGGACCCAAGCAGCTCGGGCAGCTGCCTAGGGCGTGAGGCTCATTTAATTTGTAGTTGTGGCAAGCAATGTAGCACATCGCTACAATGCTCAAAGGTTGCCTAGGTTTTCACTGAATCATGTCGCCACCATTGTTCCGCCTGGTTGCACAGGGTCAAGAACTTAACCACGCACATGAGGCTAGCCCGATAATCGAATGCCTGCAAGATCAACCAAACACATGCTCAGTGATAAACTTACAACTTGTGGAAAAATTCTAAGCGATACATGTCTGTGGTACTTCATCTATCTCAAAATCAGGCAGGCCAGTCTCTCAGAGGTGCTCATACAGATATGGTGTCATGATGTGCATACATACGTTCGTAGGAGTGAGTGCACACACGTGTATGTCAGTGTTTGTGTCTATGATGTGTTTTTTTTTATTTAGTACTCCATTTCGTAACAAAATCAAGAGGGGACATACCATTTGCCGAAACACGAAGAATGACAACTTCTCGTAGTGTGCAGATAAAAAAAAATACTGGTTTTATGTTTTCTCTTCGATACTTTCTTCTGAGCACCAAATCCGGAGCTCGAAGAAGTTACCGAGTGATCTCCTCTCTTGGACCCCCACAATTCTTGTAGCCTAATCGACCCGTGCGGTACCGGCGAGAATCGAGTCTGGTCATGCCTGATGCTTATGAACTTCGAACTTGCTCTTCCGCTCTTCAGTTTCTTTCTTTGACAAGCAAAAACTCATTTATGTGTCAGGAATGTATCTTCCGCCCAAGTGACGGTGCCAGGCCCCAAGCAGTCCGGGCCGCTGCCTGGGGCGTGAAGCTCATTTAACTTGTACATGTAGCAAGTATTGTAGCACAATGCTACGGTGCTCAAAGGCTGCCTAGGTCTTGGCTGAAGCATGTCGTCGCTACTGGTCCACCCTGCTGCACAAGGTCAAGAACTTACCCACGCACATGAGACTAGCCCAATAATCGAATGGCTGCAAGGTCGACCAAAAAAATGCTCGTTGCTAAACTTACAACTTGTGGACAACTTCTCAGTGATACATGTCGGTCAACTACAAGACGTCTGTGGTACTTCTTCTATCTTAAAATCAGGCGGGTTAGTCTTTCAGAGATGCTTATACAGATATAGTGCCATGATGTGCGTGCATACGTTCATAGGAGTGAGTGCACACACGTGTATGCCAGCGTTTGTGTCCATGATGTGTTTCTTAAAAAAAACAGTACTCCCATTTCGTAACAAAATCTAGAGGGGGCATCCCATTTGCTGAAACACGAAGAATGACAGCTTCTCTTTTGCAACGTATCCCCCCACCCCCCACCCACTGTGTGTGCGCGTAGTTCGAATTCGGATTTGAAATCCCGCGCAACAGAGCGATCGCTTTCTTGGATTTTTTATGCGCAGCATGTTCTTGGAAGCCACGGGGTACGCTGGACATGCGTCAATCTGCCAGGCACGAACCGAAGTCGCGCGTGATTTGGCAAGGCCAAACCAACGGACACATTCAGATTGAATGCAGGGAGACTACCCAACGGACACATTCAGAAGTGAATGCCGAGGAGACGTGCCACGGACGCCCTTGTGCCGCCACGCGGTGGCCGGCGGCCGGCCAATCCGGCCGGCCATTTGGCCCGCGTTCATATCTCTGCATTTCTTCATCGGTGGTCCTCATGCACAGACTGCCGCTCTCATACAGCAACCTCTGAAGAAAGGATCAGCATGTACATTAGTATCTTCAATTCTTTTTTCCTTTGTCTCTGGAGCATCGGCCAACCGGTCATGTGACGCACCGACCGAACGAATGGCCGAAAGACTAGCAGCGGAACGTGGCCTAGAATACAATACAGGGCACCTCCACACAGCACGTCCCGAGTAGTATCTACCAGTATCGATTATCATTATCACGCATGTGAAGTTCTTTGCCCCCATGCGCCATATTTGTGGATGCGGCCAAGGGAAAGGTTCGTTGATAGTGGAAGAAAGCTTGAGATTCGGAGGCATCGCATCGGTCTTTGCTCAGGGGGACACGCCGCTCGCCGCTCGCCGCGTGCACGACGAGGAGGAGGAGCCGTGTCGCTGCCGCCGTCGGTTGGGTTCTTGACTTGCTGCCAAAAACTTCATCACTTTCGCCTGGCCGGAGGTTGAGAATCCGTCCTGAATCCCACCGGGTTGGAGCAAATTCGAGTGCAATTCCCGCGTTCCTCTTAGAGCATCCACAGTCGGATTAGGCAAATTTGACCCCTCAAACATCCATAGACGTGCCTATGTCCGTTTTGTCTCTCTGTTTGTCCGATCATGCAGTTATGGCCCTCATTTTTTTTCTATATGTCTGGACATATGCATATGATTGCTAGAGAAGGAGAGGGAAAGAAAAGAAATACTCCCTCCAGATGTTTTTATAAGACGTTTTAGACAACTACTCCATCAGTTCCTAAATATAAGTCGTTCTATAGTTTTAATATAGATTACATACGGATGTATATAAAATATTTTAGAGTGTAGATTCACTCATTTTGTTGCATATGTAGTTCAAATTAAATCTCTAAAAAGACTTATATTGAGAAATGGAGAGGTTAGTTCTGAACTGTTTTGGGCATTGTCTGAACCATCTAAAATGTCTTATAGAAGTCAAGAGAGGGATTAATAAATATAACAAAATGTGCTTTATGGTGGGTCAAATCATATGTGGCCGACGCAGGACCACTCACCGAACATGTCCGATCACTCCTCATACTCATCTCCTATATGAGGGTAATATGAGGGCTGTTGGACAATCCGATCATTTAAGAAGCCTTTGAGATATTTGATTGGATTTTCTTTTACTCCCTTTTGTTCGTTTAGAACATCTTTAGCAGACCCCGTATAAATGGTCAAACCCTTATAATTTTTGCATTTTACAGTTTTGATCGAAATAAGTGTCCGTATCAGAACCGTAAAAGTGGTCTAACCCGTAATTTTTTTAAGGGTCACCGAAAATGCACACCCAGAACCCTTATGTTTGGAGGTTGGAAAGCCGAATCTAGGGGGGCCCGTATACCGTCAAACCTCGTCGGAGCAAACACGCCGTCACGAAGTTTGCCGGAATCTACCCTAAACTCGTCGGAATTCATCACCGCACATCGGAAAAGGCCGTTAGACGCCGCAACCGATCATCGCCGGTTCGAATTGGATGAGCTCGACATCGCCGTGGCCTCCCATGACCTCGGCCTGGCCACCGAAATCCTCCTGGCGCGGCGGACAAAGGGGCACGACGAGGCTGGGCGCGGCCGACGGGCGACGGGGCACGGCCGGCGAGGCTGGGTGCGGCCGACGGGCGACGGGGCACGGCCGGCGGGGTTGGACGCGGCCGGCTAGGGGAAGGGGCGGCAGCGGCCGGACCGAAAGAAGGAGCTCTTTATTCTAGTTTTACAGTTTGTTTTACATTATCTATTCAGCCGTAGCTAAAATGAACCCTTAAAATGCATTTTTTCGACTCGTTTTTTAGTTTTATAGTTTGCGGTTTTAAGGGGTCCGCTAGAGATTCTCTTGGTGTTTTTAGTAGTGATCAGTGTGTCCAATCAATTTGAGAAGTCTTGGATGTAGATGCCTTTTTTTTTGAGAGAAGATGTAGATGCTTTTATTCCTCAAGCATGCGCGCTGTTGGTACCAGATCGGTACGTACAACCTGCCATTTCTAAGCCGATCGTGGCACCACAAAATTAGAACACGACATAACGCTACACTCTCGTTTTGTCTGGTTAATGTCATCCATGGACATGCATGGGCTTGTTTGGCGCTTGGCAGGTAGCAAATCGTGTCAAGCCAAGGTATGCGTCGAGGTGGCGCGCGCACCGGCGCATGTACTCCCTCCGTATCTATTTACTCTGTATATTGGAGTTGACTGAAGTCAAACTTTGTAAAGTTTGTCCAAGTTTATAAAAAAAAATATTTACCATGACAAAATCTATATGATGCGAAAATACATTTAATAATGAATCTAATGATATTGATTTGTTATTGTACATGTTAATATTTTTGTCTGTAAACTTCGTCAAAGTTTACAAAGCTTGACTTTGACCAAAGCTAATATGCGGAGTAAATAAAAACGGAGGGAGTACTGTTTCTTTTAAAACGTCGTGCGTTGTTAGAGCATCTCCACTCGCGAACCCACATGCCACTCAGGGCTCTTATTTAGCGCCAGCACTGAAAAAATGGGCATGGTCACACCTCAAGACCTTGTTTATCGCCGGTTTGGGGCGAACTAACAGCCGGCGAACCCGAGGCGAACGCAAGCCCCTGGGGGCCGCCTGGGTGCGCCGACCGAAGCGAAAAGGCGCGTGGGTCCGCTCTGTCGGCGAGAGAAGACCCTTTTTCCCGCCGATCCCCCGCTTTCCCCCCTTCATTTCCCTCCACCCCCTTCTGCCCTCTTCTCCTACCATTCTCCTCCCTCTCCCCGCCATCTGGCCGCTATGCCACCGAAGAAGTATACGGCCACTGGCGCCGTTGCCGTAGCCGATGCCACCCAGCCGAAGCAGAGGAAGCCAAGGGCGCCGCTGGCAAAACCACCGGTCATGTCGAACATCGACTGGAAGGCCCGGGAAGCGGCCGCGTCGGCGGCAGTTGCGGCGGAGCAGGCAGAGGCGTCTCCCACGCTGACCTCAACGCTGCCGCCATGCCCGAGCGATGATGCCTCCACGATGCCCAACACAGAAGCCGCACCGACGCCGACCAGCCGCGCACGTCGACTCTCGCCAGTGCGACGCCGGAGGACAACGCCGCCGTTTGATGCATTGCCTATGCGTCCTTCCGTTTGAACGCAAACTTTCGACTATGATTGATCGCCGAACTGTGGCATGGTGATCGCCGAACTATGTGGCTGAAAGTGCAACTAATCCCTGGGTGGTTTTGGTAATTCCTAACAATATACAGCTCTTTGAACTAATGCTCTTTCAAGATGATCATTCATAAAGTTCAATGATTGGCATGGCATGGACTAGAGATGTGGACCCCTCAAAATGCTAAGGACACATATTGGTAACAAGCTCAAGACTCTACATTTTCATTTTAGTGATCCAAGATCACATTGAGTCCATAGGAAAGCCAATACTATTAAAAGGGGATGAGGTGTTGCTTAATGGCTTACTTGCTCAAAATGCTTAGTGATATGCTCTAAAACCCTCAACCACTTTCTCATTTCCACATATGTCCTAAACCTAAAAGTCAAACTCGGCCCCACTGATTTGATCTATCCGGCGCCACCGAGTTCTTTTGACATAGCCACTACCACAAACACTAATCACTTCGGTTTCACCGATAGGGATCTCGGTCTCACCGACATGGGATTGCAAACTCTCTGTTTCCATTCGTAACGTTTCGATCTCACCGAAATGAGCGATCGGTCCCACCGAGTTCACAATGCAAATTCCCTGTTTCCTTTTCGTAATGTTTCGGTCCCACCGAAATGAGCGAATCGGTCTCACCGAGTTTGCTTTACCAACTTCTTGTGTGCCTGTTACTGAAATCGGTCCCACCGAGTTCATGTGATCGGTCTCACTGAGATTAAGTTATGCCCTAACCCTAGCGCATCCCCACCGAGTTGATCATATCGGTCCCACCGAAAATCCTAACGTTCACACTTGAAGTGAATCGGTCTGATCGAGTTTCACCATTCGGTCTCACCGACTTTGTGAATCTGTGTGTAACAGTTAGATTTTGTGTGGAGGCTATATATACCCCTCCACCCACTCTTCATTCGTGGAGAAAGCCATTAGAACGTGCCTACACTTCCACCATTCATTTCTAAGAGAGAACCACCTACTCATGTGTCGAGACCAAGACATTCCAATCCAACCACAAGAATCTTGATCTCTAGCCTTCCCCAAGTTGCTTTTCACTCAAATCATCTTTTCACCATAGTCAAATCTGTGAGAGAGAGTTGAGTGTTCGGGAGACTATCATTTGAAGCACAAGAGCAAGGAGTTCATCATCAACACACCATCTATTACCTTTTGGAGAGTGGTGTCTCCTAGATTGGTTAGGTGTCACTTGGGAGCCTCCATCAAGATTGTGGAGTTGAACCAAGGATTTTGTAAGGGCAAGGAGATTGCCTACTTCGTGAAGATCTACCCAAGTAAGGCAAGTCATTCGTGGGCGATGACCATGGTGGGATAGGCAAGGTTGCTTCTTCGTGGACCCTTCGTGGGTGGAGCCCTTTGTGCACTTGCGCAGCCGTTACCATTCATGGGTTGAAGTCTCCATCAACGTGGATGTACGATAGCACCACCTATCAGAACCACGCCAAAAATCTCCGTGTCAACATTGCGTTTGCTCCATCCAAGCTCCTCCCCTTTAACTTCATATGCACTGATTTACATTCTGCTGCTATAGTCTTAGAATTGCATGTGTTGGTTGATTGCTTGACTAGTGCTAAGTTGCTAAAATCTGCCAATAATTAAAATTGGGAAAACGTTAGGTTTTTATTTGGTCAAGTAGTCTAATCACCCCCCTCTAGACATACTTTCGTTCCAACAAGTGGCATTAGAGCTTTGGTCTCCATTTTCCTTGATTTCCATAGCTTTGGTGATCATAGCCTTGGTTTCACAACCTAGGAGAGTATGGCGTCTTGCGAGGGAAATTACTATCGTAGAGGTCCTTACTTTCATTGTACTAATTTTGCTAGTTGGAAACATAAGATGAAAATGCATATTCTTGGACATAACCCCATCATTTGGGCTATTGTGTGTATTGGTTTGCAAGGTGAATTCTTCGATGGGAGAGAACCGAATTGTGAAGCTACCGCGAAAGAATTGAAGATTATGCAATACAATGCTCAAGCCTGCGATATCCTATTCAATGGATTGTGCCCCGAAGAATTCAACAAAATCAGCCGTCTTGAGAATGCAAAGGAATTTTGGGGTACTCTGATTGATATGCACGAAGGTACCGACTCCGTCAAGGAATCCAAGTTGGATTGCTTCAAAGTCAACTTGACAAGTTCAAAATGAAGGATGGTGAAGGTGTCGCTGAAATGTACTCTAGGCTTGCTCTCATCACAAATGAGATTGCCGCCTTAGGAACTGAAGAGATGACCGACAAATTCATCATCAAGAAGATCCTAAGAGCCTTGGATGGAAAATATGATACTGTGTGCACTTCGATCCAGATGATGCCAAATTACAAAGATCTCAAGCCAACCGAAGTCATTGGAAGGATTGTTGCTCATGAGATGTCACTCAAGGATAAAGAAGAGCTTCACAACAAGTCTAGTGGTGCTTACAAAGCCTAATGTGATGCTCCTACATCATCAAGTGAGAAACAAGCCTTCAATGAAGAATTGAGCTTAATGGTGAAGAGCTTCAACAAATTCTACAAGAGTAGAAGCAAGGAAAGAAGTTCCAAGTCAAGGTCTTACAATGACAAAAGATCTTCTAGTCGTGAGCGAAATTGCTACAATTGTGGAAGACCCGGACACTACTCCAATGAGTGTACGGCTCCATACAAAAGAAGAGAAGACTCACCTAAATGGGGAAGCAAAAGGGAAGAATCACCTCCAAGGGAGAGAAGGAGTAGAGATGATCGCTATGAACAAAGAACCTCTTGAAGAAGCAAGGATTCAAAAAGGAAGGACAAGACATCGAGGAGCTACCAAAAATGAAGACATCAAGCTCATGTTGGTGAATGGGTATCCATCTCGGACTCCGACCATCACTCTGAGAGAAGTTATCACTCCGACTCCGAAAATACTCAAGAAGAAGGTGTTGCCGGTCTAGCACTTGTGTCAACCAACTCCTATGTCATATTTGAGTCACCAAATGAAGGAATTGGAAGATGCTTCATGGCTAAAGGCCCCAAGGTATCACGCCCCGAGTATGTTGACTTCAATAGTGATGAAGATGATTTGCTAGGTGATGATGATTTACTTGTTCACAACTCTAGTGATGAATACGATGATAAAAATGCTATTAATCATGCTAATCAAGAAGAAACGAATGATAATGATAAGAAGGAGATTGAGCGTCTAACTAAAGAACAAAACACTTAATTTAGCTCATGAAACTACTTTATAAGATCATAGAGAACTTTTAAAAACTCATGAGAAGCTACGCTTCGAGAAGCTCAATCTTGAGCAAGAACATGGGTTCTTAAAAGCCATCAATGATGATCTTCGAAAGAAAAGTTCCTCTTACATTGCCAAGCGTTTACTCTTGTCTACTTACATGCCACAAGTAAAATCTAGCAACAAGAGCAACAAATATTCTTCTTCTAGTAGTAACAATAATCATGCTAAATCCAATATTGTTGCTTCTAGTAGTTCTCTCAATTCCACTAATGATTCTCTTAGCCAATTTACACTTGAGCAAGAAAATAGCTTATTGAAGGGAATTATAGAGAAAGGTGTTTACAAGAGCCTTGCCGGAAGTAAACAATTTGAGGAAATTGTACGCAAAAAAGGAAGGCACTTAAAGAATCAAGGTGTTGGTTTTGAATGAAAGTTCAATGCTAATGGAGTTGAGTGGGAAGACGATCAATACCCCAAGATGAAGTTTGTTCCTCAAAAAGAGAAGTATGATCCTACTTCCTTCGAGGGAACACAAGCTCAAGATGATCTTCCACCACAAGACCACAAGCTAAAAGGCAAGGATAAGCTTTAAGAGGAGATTGATGCATTTGAAGATGCTCCAAAGGCCTTGGTCAAGTGGGTTCCCAAGTCTACATCAAGTTCTACCTCATCAAGTGCATCTACAACCCCATCAAGATGATGTGGATCCCGAAGAAGAAGAACTAGAGAGTTCTTGGGGGTGACTCCGCCAACATTCTTCACTCATATTCATTTTGGCAAGGACAAGTGCAAACAACTTCCGCATCTTGCACTAGTTCAAGGAGTCACAAACCCTATTTTTGGTAAGACAAGGGACAAGGTAATCTAATGCTTTCATGGACATCATCATGTGTGTGTTTCACTCTATGTCTATGGATATCCTTGTTTGTTCCTTGTGGGACTAACCCATGTAGGTATCGAAAGTGCAACTCACTCCAATGGATTGCTCCAAATGATCTACATCAACAATGAGCATCCACATCTTCAACACCTACATGAAGTCATCATCGACAAAACCCAAGGTTAGTTCATCCCTCTTAGGGGGGGATATCACATCTAGGGGGGCTTTACTCTAAGAATTGGGCTAAAGAACTCTAATGGTGTGAACACAACAATGCTTTATGTAAAAGTGGTAACCCCACTTATGCTTGAATGATGAGTATGACCTATGATCAAATGTTCTCATTTGACTCCTAAGTCCATATACTCATATATAGATGACCTAGTCATCGCCAATTGCTTGATAGATGCTAGAGTGATTGTGCATGCTTTGCCACATATTTCATTTGCCATTTTATTGTGTGAGCATGTTGATTGAATACTTTTCTCATCCAAGGACATCCATTTGTTTCTTTGATTGTTTGGCTCTTCTTCTTTTGCCAAATGGATGGACAAGAATGCCTAAGAACTTCCTCTAGCTATCTATGCTTTTCTTGTCTCAAACACTATTCATGCTACATTACAAAGTTTGAACAAGTCGGATTCGAACCCTCTGGGTGAGGATCACTCGGAGTCACCGATTTGTCATAGACTTAAACTTCCAAAACCTCTCTGTGCATTTCGGTCTAACCGATTCATCCTTTTCGGTCATACCAAGTTCACTGAGTTGATCTAGGTTTTCAATCTCGGTGCAACCGATTAGAACCTTTTGGTCACACCGAGTTGCAGTAATCGCTTGTGATTCTGCATCTCGGTGCCACCAAGTTGTTCCACTCGGTCACACTGGCAGGGTCAGGATATATATATCGACGGGTCAAATTTTGGAAATTTCTCCGAAACCTTTTCGCCCGCGCATGTCCTGCTCTGCCGACTCGGGTCTGTGGATCGTCCTCTCGTCACTAGCGACCTCCCGCCGCTGGTCTCCATCGCCATCAACAAAAATCTTCACCTTCGTTGCCGCCGTAGCAAGCTCATCACCATGTTAGGGTATGAGTTTGACTCTTTGTGCAATCTTTTACCTCCGATTCTTAGCACAAAGACAATGCCATGTTTCTTACCAAGTATGAGATCAATCTATCCAGAGAAAACTTCCTTTAGATTAGTTTTGGTTAAAAAATTAGGGTTAGGTTTCCGCTGAACTCATCTCGGACCGTCCGAGTTGTGGAAATCGGTCTCACCGATTTGGCTTAGGCCATTGCACTTGTAATTTTCCGTTTGACCGAAACTTGCAAATCAGTGTGACCGAGTTCACAACTTTGTGAAACCCTAGCAATTTTGGAGTCACCGAACTATGTCTCGGTCTGACCGATTCCACTAGTTTAGACTCCAAAGTTGGTTCGGTGTCACCAAGTTTAACAAATCGGTAGCTCCGAAATGCTTTCTGTGGAAAACTAAGACTAAGTTTTTGACTCATTTGTTTTGCAAAAATTCTGCACTTTGTGATGCTCGTCCACTCTATCTCATCTATAACTATTCACAGGGTCAGCTCTCAATCTGCAGTGGTAGTATGTTTAATTAGAGTGACAGCCAAAATAAGTCTGAGGAGCAAATGGATCTGAGTGAGGGCACTAGTCCCTCTGGCAGCTATGATGAGGGGAGCAGGAGCACTCCCAGCAACCTGCCTAAGGCAACAACAAGGCAGAGAAATAAGAAAACCTCAGATTCAGAGGATGAGGATTTTGAAGTTGAGGAAGTGACCTCAAAGAAGGAAGTGCTCAAGAAGGAATATGGTGTTGCTGCTACCACCAAACTAGGTCAGAACAAGAAAGCTCCTGCAAAGAGAGTGCCAATGTCAAAGGCAAAGAGTCAACACAAGATACAATGGAATTTACTCTTGAGCCCAGAGAAGATGGAGATGGAAATAAAAGAAAGGAAAGGGCCAGGAAAACAGTTGCAAGTGTGATCGGAAAGCCATCAATGGTGATAAATTCTACAGGAGAGGAGGAAGAAGAGGATGCTGCACCAGCACCCAAGTCAGAAAAGCTGATGGGGGATGCCATCAAGTCTGGGGCTGCTCCTTCAAAGCCCAAGACTGCCCCCAAAGCTCCAGCTCAAGCTTCCAAGTCTGCACCAAAGAGAAGCACTAGGAACATTCCTGCTGCAGAGAAGAACAAGGCCCCAGTGCCTGAGATTGAAGAATAAGAAGAGAATGCCCAAGTGCTTAGAAAATTAGAGCCAAAGATACCAGATCATGATGACAATCATCCAGTGGCTGAGAACATGAAGGAGCGAAAGGATGCATGTCTCAGACTGTGGAGACAAGCAGATCCCTATGCTGTGAGGAGAAGAACTATTGTGGACTACAGGTTTCACACCAAAGGAACAACAGGACTTCTATGAGACTGTGCTCCTAGATAAGAAGCCCATTGTGTGTGACATGAAGTGGGTAGACTGGAAATACATCGATGCTAATGAAGATCATTTTTCAGGAGTGCATGAAAGCTTCAGACTCAATGGAGTTGACAAGTTTGTGAGTTAGAAGTTGACCAAATGGAATGATGAGCTTATTATGCAGTTCTATTCAACATCTCATTTCTATCCTGATGGAAAGATTGTCTGGATGTCTGAAGGTACTAGGTACCAATCTTCTGTTGCTGAGTGGGCAAGCTTATTAATGCCCCTGAAGAAGCTGAAAAAGACATTGATGTCTATGTTGAGAAGAAGAAGGATCACAACTCCATGGCCAACATGTACAAGGAGATACCTGACAAAGCCTTGGAGACACATAAGCTAGGCTCAGTGTACTATTTGATGTCAGGATTGGCCACCATGAATATCATTCTGAGGCACACCTTGTTGCCCAAATCAGGAGATCACAGGATGATCAGAGGCCACTCCATCAACTTGCTTCAGCTCTTTGATTTTCCCCAGAAGTTCAAAGTCATGAGTTTGATTGTTGAGACCATCAAGAGAAAAGTTGCTGACCAGAAGATGTCATGTGGGTATGCTCCACACATCTAGATGCTGATAAATTCCAAGATGAGAAAAGGTGTGTATTTGTTGGACAAAGAGCACCTTCCCTTGAGACCTGACTTTGAGGATAACACAGTTGTCATGAATGCTGAAGATCCCACATAAGTTGAGGCTCAAGAGAAGAGGCATAAAGCAAAAGCTGAGAAGGCAATAAAGATGCCAAGTGTTGAAGAGGCTTCACAGGTTTTCCTCAAGTCAAAGCAATACCAACTTGGATATCTTATTCAAGCTACTTTGAGGATTGAGAAAGGATTGGCCACCCTGACCCAGAATCAAGAGAGCCTGGAGAGGATCATTGAAACAAAGTTCTATGATCTTGACTTGAAGGTGACAGAAATACAAACAACAGTTGAGCAGCTCCAAGAAGAAGTTGAAGAGAGGAAAAGGAAAGCAACCACCGAAGTGTTTTAGAGAGTGCCTAGGGCACAGAGATCTGCAGCAGTGCCCATGACAGACACCAGAGCTACTGCATCAGCACCTGCAGCCATAGCTCCAGTTTCCCCTCCAGTGGCAACTCCACTAGCTCCATCAACTTCAACGGATGCATTCATCCCTGGAGTCCTCTCAACGCCACCTCCTGAAGATCAAGCTTAGAGAGCCGCATAGCACTATGCATTTTCAAGCTTTTTGGCAACTTGTTGCCAAAGGGGAGAAAGTGTATAGATCATAGGCTTCGAGAGAGAGAGAGAGAGAGAGAGAGAGAGAGAGAGAGAGCTTTGCTTCTTTTGCTACTTATTTTCTTGCTTGCTTGGTTGATACTTTATGATTGTGTGTGTGAGATACTTGGTATGGTCATGTGTTTGATCATATCATACTTAACTCTTGTGCTTGGATGATGATATTCTCTATCTTTTATGTATTATTATTCACTTTGCCTTGGTGATGAGTGCTTGTTCCTATTTCTATCATTTTGAGTGCTCCACCAAGATGTATGTGACATGGAAGAGTAACCCATGATCCTAATTGGTTGTGCATTTGCATTCAAAAGCAAATCTTAAATAATGCACAAATTTAGGGGGACCTCTTGCTTATCACATACTTGTCAAAGCGGCGATGTTTTTCATTCTTATTATCATTTGTCGAAGCTTTGATCTATATGTTGTCATCAATTACCAAAAAGGGGGAGATTGAAAGTGCAACTAATCCTTGGGTGGTTTTGGTAATTCTTAACAAAATATAGCTCTTTGAACCAATGCTCTTTCAAGATGATCATTTCAGAAAGTTCATTGTTTAGCATGGCATGGAATAGAGATGTGGACCCCTCAAAATGCTAAGGACACATATTGGCAACAAGCTCAAGACTCTACATTTTCATTTTAGTGATCCAAGATCGCATTGAGTCCATAGGAAAGCCAATACTATTAAAAGGGGATGAGGTGTTGCTTAATGGCTTACTTGCTCAAAATGCTTAGTGATATGCTCTAAAACCCTCAACCACTTTCTCATTTCCACATATGTCCTAAACCTAAAAGTCAAACTCGGCCCCACCGATTTGATCTATCCGGCGCCACAGAGTTCTTTTGACATAGCCACTGCCACAAACCCTAATCACTTCGGTTTCACTGATAGGGATCTCGGTCTCACCGAGATGGGATTGCAAACTATCAGTTTCTATTTGTAATGTTTCGGTCTCACCGAAATGAGCGATCGGTCCCACCGATTTCGCAAATGCAAATTCCCTGTTTCCTTTTCGTAATGTTTCGGTCCCACCGAAATGAGTGAATCGGTCCCACCTAGTTTGCCTGACCAACTCCCTGTGTCCCTATTACTGAAATCGGTCCCACCGAGTTCATGTGATCGGTCTCACCGAGATTAAGTTATGCCCTAACCTTAGCGCATCGTCCCACCGAGTTGATCATATCGGTCCCACCGAAAAGCCTAACATTCGCATTCTAAACTGAATCAGTCTGACCAAGTTTCACCATTCGGTCTCACCGAGTTTGGGAATCTGTGTGTAATGTTTAGATTTTGTGTGGAGGCTATATATACCCCTCCACCCACTCTTCATACATGGATAAAGACATCAGAACGTGCCTACACTTCCACCATTCATTTTCTGAGATAGAACCACCTACTCATGTGTTGAGACCAAGACATTCCAATCCAACCACAAGAATCTTGATCTCTAGCCTTCCCCAAGTTGCTTTCCACTCAAATCATCTTTCCACCATATCCAAAGCTGTGAGAGGGAGTTGAGTGTTGGGGAGACTATCATTAGAAGCACAAGAGCAAGGAGTTCATCATCAACACACCATCTATTACCTTTTGGAGAGTGGTGTCTCCTAGATTGGTTAGGTGTCACTTGGGAGCCTCCGTCAAGATTGTGGAGTTGAACCAAGGAGTTTGTAAGGGCAAGGAGATCACCTACTTCGTGAAGATCTACCCAAGTGAGGCAAGTCCTTTGTGGGCAATGGCCATGGTGGGATAGGCAAGGTTGCTTCCTCGTGGACCCTTCGTGGGTGGAGCCCTCTATGGACTCGCGCAGCCGTTACCCTTCGTGGGTTGAAGTCTCCATCAACGTGGATGTACGATAGCACCACCTATCAGAACCACGCCAAAAATCTCTATGTCAACATTGCGTTTGCTCCCTCCAAACTCCTCCCCTTTACCTTCATATGCAATGATTTACATTTCGCTGCTATACTCTTAGAATTGCATGTGTTGGTTGATTTCTTGACTAGTGCTAAGTTGCTAAAATCTGCCAAGAATTAAAATTGGGAAAAGGTTAGGTTTCTATTTGGTTAAGTATTCTAATCACCCCCCTCTAGACATACTGTCGATCCTATAGTGGCAGTCATTGATCGCCGAACTTGTGGCATTTTTTGGGGTAGCGGGAAATGTCGAGTTTAAATTTATATGCGTCTTGGGGCCGAAACGTGGGGGCGTGGCTGGGAACTAGATCGCCCCCAGAATCAAAAAAAGCCGGCCGAAGGGCTAAAAAAGTGTCGGCCGGTGCGCTGGGGGACGAACGAGTGAAGATGCTCTTAATGTCATGAAAATTTTGGCACTTTCACGCAACAGTACTAGAAGTGTCAATGTGTCATCACCACCCGCCACTCATTGACGACGGCAATGACGCCTCTGTGCAGGTGCAGCCCTGTCGCCCCAACAATGCAAATGTATGCGCGACTAGTTCAAAACGTCCAATAAAAAAACCCTTCCATCTAAATCCAGATCTTCCACACGTCCATGAGCTAAACATGTCGGCCCAACATTTAAAACTTGTATCCATCCCGCCCATGCGAGCTCTATGACTTTAAGGTTTAAAATAGACTTCACTCCACTTATAGCAACATATTTAACTAGCCGGCGACTGGCACTCCATGTGATCCATCCATGGGAGTGATGGCCGCTGTCGGTGTCAAAACCGGCGGATCTCGGGTAGGGGGTCCCGAACTGTGCGTCTAGGCGGATGGTAACAGGAGACAAGGGACACGATGTTTTACCCAGGTTTGGGCCCTCTTGATGGAGGTAAAACCCTACGTCCTGCTTGATTGATATTGATATTGTGGATGTTTACAAGAGTGGATCTACCACGAGATCAAGGAGGCTAAACCCTAGAAGCTAGCCTATGGTATGATTGTAATGGTTGTTGTTCTATGGACTAGAGCCATCCGGTTTATATAGACACCGGAGAGGGCTAGGGTTACATAGAGTCGGTTACAATGGTAGGAGATCTACGTATCCGTATCGCCAAGCTTGCCTTCCACGCCAAGGAAAGTCCCATCCGGACATGGGACGAAGTCTTCAATCTTGTATCTTCATAGTCTTGGAGTCCGGTCGATGATGATAGTCCGGCCGATGATAGTTCGGCCGATGATGGTAGTCCGGCTATCCGAACACCCCCTAATCCGGGACTCCCTCAGTAGCCCCCGAACCAGGCTTCAATGACGATAAGTCCAGCATGTGTGTAGTCTTCGGCGTTGCAAGGCGGGTTCTCCTTCAAGTTCTACGTACCTGCCGAACAATGTCCGGCTTCCTCATCAATGTTGCGCGTCTTGGCTTCCACGCCCAATAATGGCCTTCTTCCACGCGTCGCGCGAATGTGAAAAGCCAGGGTGTCTTTTATGTTTTACCCCCTAGTTGTGCGAATAATCTGCCTATAAGGGAGGCAAGAATCCAGATCCAAATCACCATCTTCCTCCCGCAAATACTCATCGGAGCGCTTTTGACCAAGAATCCATTCCACCATGGACCGTCAATGAGGCTCCTCTTCTCGCACTCCCAGCCCTTTGCCAGGAGATTGGAGGAGATGCTCTGTTCCACACAACGAGCTGGTGAAGCTCCAAGCAGGGGGATATCTCCCTCCGGCCTTCATGGTTCCGGTTCGAGCCGGGCTGGCCACCTACAAAGGTGGGAAGCAAGCGGAGGTTACCCCAAGTCCCAACAAAGGGGAGCGGGCATGCTTCGTCCCCTATCTGATAAGGGGGCTCAGATTTCCTGTACATCCATTCCTCCGCGGGCTCCTGGAGTTCTACGGACTCCAGCTTCATCACCTCACGCCCGCCTCAATCCTGCATATTGCGGGTTACGTAGCTCTTTGCGAGCTATTCCGGGGCGTCGAGCCCCATTTCACGCTGTGGAAGAGGTTGTTCTACCTTGTACCCTGCTCTCACAAGGGGTTCATATATCAAGTGGGCGGCGCCGAAATATGGCGCATTGCCGGGACCGGATATCCATCCAGAACCCCTAAGAAGGCGTCCGAAGACTGGCCTTCGGAATGGTTTTATGTAGAAGACGCTCCGCTGCCGGACCCTGTTCGGATCGGCCTCCCAGAGTTCAGCGATGCTCCTCTGAAGAAACGCCTTAGTTGGCGTCCGCGGAGCCCCCAACTGGAGGAAGACAAGAGCGTCCATTATTTGATGGGCCGAATAAGGTTACTGGCCCATGCCGGGTTGACCATGATCGGAGTCATGGCAACATGCATTATGCGGGGGGTGCAGCCACTACAATACAGGGGCGACCCCATGTGGGATTTCAACGGGGAGGATGATGCCACCCGTCATGGCCGCAAAGGGCCGGATTCGGTCGAAGATCTGGTGACGATCCTATCCGGCCTGTATAAGGGGGAGAAGGAGGATTTCCTTCGGACGAACCCGTTAAATGGGTTCTCCATGAATAATCCCCGGCCTTGGGTAAGCGAGCACTCTGCGTGCCCGACCCATGCTTTTTGAAACTTAAGTTTCTTATATTGTGTTCTTCTTTCGACACAGGAGCTGCGCCGGATCGTGGAGGACATGCTAAGTCCAGCTCCGCAACCCGAGGATCCAGAGAGATCCCGGGATCCGGCCTCCGAAGAGGATCCGGACATAAAGGTGGAGCTAATCGACGGAGTGTTCCACCAGCTCAGCATGGACAATGCTTTAGTCGCCATCATGGCCGACTATCCTGGACTATATCCGGCTTCCCAGGTGATTGCGACCGAAGTCCTGACGCCGTCATTCCTTCCTTGCTTATATCTGACCACCGTATATGATGGCGCTGTGCAGGAGGCGCCCCTAGGGCGAGAAGCCGAGCCCGTGGTGGCTGACCAACAAAGGCCAGTCCGGACCAGTAGGCGGAAGAGGAGCGCGGCATGGACTGAAACGTCGCCGCAAAGGTGTAGCTCACAATTCATTATTTAGAGCAACGTTCCTAGGAAGCATTTGAGTGCTCATGACTTTTGTAGGGAAAAAAGCGCCCGCCAGTCTGCGGCGTGGAGGTTGCCAATCCAACCTCTACCAGCCAGGCTCCAGCACCTGGTCTGGAGGGGGAGGCGAGCGCAAGGCGCGAGCCGGACGTTCCTCCGACGGAGGATGCCGACAGACTGTCCGCCACCAAGTCTGAGGTGGAGAGTGCCATGAATCACAGGCGCCGCCGGACAGTATTTCATGACGCGTGCTTCTCCCCCGAGGAGTTGAATGCCTTTAACGCGGGGGACGCGCACCTTCGTGCTGCTCAAGATGGTTTTACCAGAGCCACAGAGCAGTATGTAAAAGACATACAAGTAAGAGAATTTAATAGTTATATATGCCAGTAGCCCCCGAGACTTAAAGTAGTTATATTAACTGATTTAAGGATCATATGAAATGTAGGATCTTACCGAGAAGAATACCCAACTATCTCAGGAGCTGCAAGAGTGCAAGGCCCAACTTGAGGCCGCACTCTCTGGCGCAGGAGGAAACACAGGGACCTCTCCTGGTAACACATTGTTTTAGAAAGATAAGTAGCATTTGGCCTTTGCGCAAGTCTAAAAAATGACGTTGCAGGTGCTGCCGGACAAGATCCGGACAGGCAGGAACTTCTGCGCCAACTAAAGGCCGGCGAGAGGGTGCTGCATAAGGTGCAACATGAAAGGAACAAGCTCCAAGATGCCCATGCACAGCTTGGAGAAGAGCTGAAAGGCGTTCGGGCCGAGCTGTCGGGCTCCATTAAGGAGAATCAGCGGCTTCGTCGCGGCATCTATAGTAAGTGCTTGAGCGAACTCCTTTGAAAAGAAGAGTTCGGTGAGGAAGTCAATTTGACAAAATATGTCTGCAGGTATACTCACAGGTCGCCCTGCGGAGGAGATGCCCGTATCAACAGGTGATCAACTTCCCGAATTGTTGCAACTGATCGAACGAGTTCGGCAGGCAATGAGCGGCGTCATCCAGGCTTTATGGCCAGCCTTCTCCTTACCCGAGGGTCTTGGGGAGCTTGCAGAGAAGCTTCAGGGAGTGCGGCAGCGCTTCCATTTATGGAAGATTTTGGCCTGCCGCCAAGGTGCCAGGGAGGCCTGGGCCATGGTAAAGACGCGGTACAAGAAGGCGGATCCCAACCACATGGCCGAAGTCGGACCTGTGGGGCCCGATGGGAAGGAGATCCCTGTGAGTTTAGTATACGCCAAGTAGAGTTGGCCGCTAAATTTTCCCAACAGGACTGTAAATTAGACAACCTGTTAGACGGGATTGAGGAAGAATACAATTAGTCGATTTGACAATGTATTATAAAATGACATGTAAAATGCCTTCTAGCCGGATTGTAGATCGTTTGTATTTGCCGACCTTTTCGCTTCGACCTCGGGACCCTAGAGTCCGGAGTGTGTCCGAATACCTTCTCGGTTATGAAACAACCGGGGTATGCATGGAGACCAGGCATAGGGGTCATTAGTGCTTTATCAGACAAGTGCCCAACTAGTTATGTTATATTACATGGGTAGTAAGAAACATCTTCCAGGGAGAATAGTTCCGTTAAGGGTTCCTTTCCTCTGGGGGTGGCATGCCCTAAAGTGCATGTCTGGACTGCGAAAAAAGCAGAAAAACATCTGGGGGCAGATAAATATGTAGATAAAAAAATCATCTTTTAAGTCACCGACTGAATATTCCCTTAAGAACGCTAGCTTTCGGCTTCACGCAGTCTGAGGTACACATCCGGCTGACCCAGCAGTAACAATCGTAGAGGTGCTCCCTTTACCTCCTAGTCGAACAATCGGGAACGTAGGGGTAAACACAGGAACCAAGCAACCCAGCTTGGCCAAAACTTAAGTCATATCGATGCATATAATGGTGAATAAAAGGTACATGTGGAGGCTTGACACATGTGCTGGGCATGAAGCCCTTATAATTAAGCTTCTGGTAAAGAAGCCCCCAGGTATAATGAGTGCGGATAGCACATCAATTGCGCGCGAACGATGCGCAAGTAGGCCTTTTAAGGCTTTGATGAATAGGGTTGAGAAGAAAAAGATAAACAAAAGGTAGCTGAAATAATAATAAAAAAATTGGACGGGGGGAAAGGGACGAACTCTTAGTCCGGCGCTAGGCATAGAATCTTCGGAGGCGGGCTGTGTTCCATGGGTTCGGCTCGAGTCGGTTATCCGACGCATTTTGTAGACGGTACGCTCCGCCGGTCAAGACTTTATCGATGATGAAGGGGCCTTCCCATTTGGGCTTGAGCTTGTCCTTTTTCTTGTCCGGCAGACGTAGAACCAGCTCGCCAACGTTGTAAGTCTTGGCCCGTACTTCTCTACTTTGGTATCTTCGAGCCTGCTGCTGATAGAATGCGGAACGAGCCTTGGCGACGTCGCGTTCTTCCTCCAATGCGTGCAAGCTGTCCTGCCGATCCAACTCGGCTTCTCTTTCTTCGTACATGCGCACTCGAGGTGAGTCATAAATGATGTCGCAGGGCAAAACTACTTCTGCGCCGTATACCATAAAAAATGGTGTGAATCCCGTAGTACGGTTAGGCGTTGTCCGCAGCCCCCAGAGTACGGAGTCGAGCTCCTCTACCCAGTGCGTGTCAGATTTCGTAAGGGACCGCACTAGTCTGGGTTTGATGCTGCTCATTATTAGACCATTTGCTCGTTCCACTTGACCGTTGGTTTGAGGATGATAGACTGAAGCGTAATCGAGCTTGATGCCCATATTTTTGCACCATGATTTAACCTCATCGGCCGTGAAGTTCGTGCCGTTATCGGTGATGATGCTGTGGGGGACACCATAACGGTGTACTACCCCGGATATAAAGTCTATCACTGGTCCGGACTCTGCCGTTTTAACTGGCTTGGCCTCTATCCATTTGGTGAATTTATCCACCATGACGAATAGGTACCTTTGCTTGTGGGTTCCCCCTTTAAGTGGTCCAACCATGTCAAGCCCCCAGACCGCGAACGACCAGGTAATGGGTATAGTTTTGAGGGCGGTGGGTGACATGTGGCTCTGATTAGCAAAGAGCTGACAACCGACGCATCGTTGGACTAAGTCCTGAGCATCTGCCCGGGCCGTCGGCCAATAAAATCCTGTATGGAATGCCTTTCCTACAAGGGCCCGGGCTGCCGCGTGGTGTCTGCCTAGTCCGGCGTGAATTTCAGCCAGAAGGTCTCGCCCTTCCTCTTCGGAGATACACCTTTGAAGGACTCCGGTTGTGCTTTTCTTATAGAGTTCTCCCTCATGGACCTTGTAGGCTTTAGATTGCCGGACTTTGCAGCGAGCCTCATTATGGTCTTCGGGGAGTTCCTGCCTAAGCAAGTAGGCTAGGAACGGCTCTGTCCATGGGGCGATTACTGCCATTATGTCGTGAGCTGAGGGTGTTGTTTCGTCGGCTTGATCGCCGGTTATGTCAGATTGCTCTGCGGCTGCCTCCGGTTTGTTATTTCCGGACTCCTCTTCCCATAGTACGGATGGCTTGAACAGCCGTTCCAGGAAGATATTTGGAGGGACAGCGTCACGTTTTGCGCCGACGCGTGCCAATACGTTGGCCGCTTGGTTATTATCTCTGGCTACGTGGTGGAATTCAAGTCCTTCGAACCGAGCTGACATTTTAAGGACAGCGTTGCGATAGGCTGCCATTTTTGGATCCTTGGCGTCAAAGTCTCCATTTACTTGGGATATTGCGAGGTTTGAGTCCCCGCGCACCTCTAGGCGTTGGATGACCATGGAGATTGCCATCCGAAGGCCATGTAAGAGGGCCTCGTATTCGGCTGCGTTGTTGGAGTCCGTGTACATTATCTGAAGTACGTATTGGACTCTGTCCCCGGTTGGGGACATTAGTACGATGCCAGCCCGCAATCTGGCCAACATTTTGGAGCCGTCGAAATGCATAATCCAATTGGAGTATGCGCCGTACTCTTTAGGGAGTTCGGCTTCAGTCCACTCAGTGACAAAGTCAGCCAAAACTTGCGACTTTATAGCTCGCCGGGGTTTGTAAGTTATATCGAATGGTAAGAGCTCAATGGCCCATTTTGCAATCCTGCCTGTTGCGTCGCGGTTATTTATAATGTCATTTAGGGGTACTTCGGAGGCCACTGTTATCGAACACTCTTGAAAGTAGTGTCGGAGCTTCCGGGATGCCATGAACACCGCATATGCTATCTTTTGATAGTGCGGGTAACGGGACTTGCAGGGGGTTAAAACAGTGGATACGTAGTACACTCGTTTTTGAAGAGGGAATTTATGCCCTTCTGTCTCTCGTTCTACGACGAGCACCGCGCTTACTACTTGATGTGTTGCCGTGATGTATAACAACATAGGTTCGCCCAGGTTGGGCGCAGCCAGGACCGGGTTCGTTGCCAATATGGCCTTTATTTCTTCGAGTCCGGCAGTAGCAGCGTCCGTCCACTTGAAGTGTTCGGTGTGCCTGAGGAGGCGATAGAGGGGCAATGCCTTTTCTCCTAGGCGGGAGATAAAGCGGCTGAGAGCCGCCACACATCCAGTCAATTTCTGGATCTGTTTGAGGTTTTTTGGAATATCCAGCTGTGATAGGGCTCGGATTTTGGCCGGATTTGCTTCAATTCCTCTACCGGATACAATGAAGCCCAAGAGCTTTCCGGCTGGTACGCCGAAAACGCATTTTTCCGGATTCAGCTTGATGTCATATGCTCAGAGGTTGTCGAATGTGACCCTCAAGTTGTCTACTAGAGTTTCGACATGTTTGGTTTTGACGACTACGTCGTCTACGTATGCCTCTACTGTTTTGCCGATCTGGGTAGCCAGACATGTCTGAATCATGCGCTGATATGTTGCGCCGACGTTTTTAAGTCCGAAGGGCATCGTGTTGAAGCAGAATGGTCCATATGGAGTAATGAATGCCGTTGCGGCTTGATCCGCTTCTGCCATCTTGATTTGATGATAGCCGGAGTATGCGTCCAGGAAGCACAATGAATTGTGCCCTGCAGTGGCATCGATGATTTGGTCGATGCGGGGGAGGGGGAAGGGATCCTTTGGGCAGGCTTTATTTAGGTCTTTGAAATCGACACATAGGCGCCAGGATCTGTCCTTCTTTGGTACCATTACCAGGTATGCTAGCCAATCCGGATGTTTGATGTCTCTGATGAATCCGGCTTCCAATAGTTTGGCTAGTTCTTCTCCCGTTGCCTATCTTTTGGGCTCGAAAAATCATCGAAGAGCCTGTTTGACTGGCTTGAATCCTTTTAGGATGTTTAGGCTATGCTCTGCCAACCTGCGAGGGATTCCTGGCATATCTGAAGGATGCCAGGCGAAAATGTCCCAATTTTCCCGAAGGAATTCTCGCAGCGCGGCGTCTACATCAGGGTTCAACTGTGCCCTGATGGAGGCCGTCTTTGTCGGGTCCGTTGGGTGGACTTGGAATTTTATAATTTTGTCTGCTGGTTTAAAGGAGGTGGACTTGGATCTCTTATCGAGTATCATGTCGTCTCTGTGCACCGTAGCGCGCAGCGCGGCGAGTTCCTCTGCCGCTAGGGCTTCGGATAGTGCCTCCAGGGCTAATGCGGCTGTTTTGTTTTCGGCGCGGAGTGCTATGTCCGGATCACTAACGAGAGTGATTATCCCGCCGGGCCCAGGCATTTTGAGCTTCATGTACCCGTAATGGGGTACGGCTTGAAAAATTGTGAATGCCTCTCGTCCTAATATAGCGTGATATCCGATGTTGAACGGGGCCACTTGGAACGTGACTTCTTCGGATCTGTAATTGTCCGGCGAGCCGAACACCACATCGAGTGTGATTTTTCTGGTGCAGCGCGCTTCCCGGCTAGGGATTATTCCTCTGAAGGTTGTGCTGCTTCGCTCAATGCGGCTCCAGTCTATTTCCATTTTTTGAAGAGTTTCCTCGTAGATGAGGTTTAATCCGCTGCCGCCGTCCATGAGGACCTTTGTAAGTAGAAAGCCGTCCACTATTGGACTAAGTACCAGTGCGGCTGGTGCTCGGGCTGTTCAGAATTTAGGTTCGTAGCTGGCGTTGAAGGTGATGGCTGTGTCGCTCCATGGATTTGTTGTTGCTACTTGGTAGACTTCGGCGAGGTTGCGGATTGTTCATTTCCGCATATTATTTGATGCGAAAGTCTCAAAGACTGTTGATACCGTACCGATATTGTTGGAGTGGTTTTCCGGGGCTAGAAGCTCCTTGCCACTTTTGGCCACCTGCCGTAATATCCAACATGCTCGAAGGCTATGTGTTGGGATGGCGCCCTCTGTACTGTGAATTTTACAGGGTCCGCCAAGCCATCCCTCTAGTATGGTTCCGTGCCCTTTATGGGGTTTTTGCTTTTTGGTTTTTGTATCTGGTGCCTGAGTGTAATGCACCCTTTTGTTGCGGACTAGGGTTGTATTCGGGGCCGGATTGTCCCAAAACTTATTTTCGGTTGTCTGGAAACTCTCCATCACACAGTACTTTCGTACTATGGACGCCAGGTCGGCGAAGCGTGTAATTTCACGACGGCTGACGGTGTTCAAGATTCCCTCGTCCGTGCAATTATTGCAAAAAATTGAGATTGCGTTTTCCTCTCGGCAGTCCTTTATCCTGTCCATAACCAGGAGGAATCTGGCCCAGTAGTAATGTACTGTCTCAGCGGGCTCTTGCCGGATTAGAGATAGATCGCATATGTCTGGGCGGGTGGGTGGAATTAAGTCTGAAACCCTACCCATTTCAAGGCTCGAAGGCCGAGAAGTTTCCAAATTTGGAAGCTTGGATTGCTGGACGCTGTCCAACGAGTCCGGTCCGATGTCTGACTTTAAGTTCAGTGCTTGATCGACGTCCGTCCCTCCGCGGGAATCCGACATGGGGGGTTCGAGAGCCCGGACATGACTAGTTTTCAATACAGGAGAAGAGTCGCCGCATTGTTCCTCTACCACTACAACATGGTGGGTGACCTGGGGAGAGTTAATCTCTCTCAGATCGGTTTTAAGCCCAATCTGATTGTAGTCGGTAGCGACTCCCAGGGCGGCGATGCGATCCAAGAGCTCGTTTACGGACGAGAGCTCTATTGGATCCAGCCACTCGGCGAATTCCGAGCTGACATGAAGATTGCTTTTGACGACTTGAGAGGTCATTGTCGAAGCGGTGGCCGGACAGGCGGTCATAAGAAAACCACCTAGCCGGATAGTTTGGTCAGCGGCCAAGGCTCCTTTGGCGAAAATACCGTCCTTGAAGACGGGAGGAGGCATCCTTCCTATCGGTGACGGCACAGAGGAACTCTCAATGAAAGCACCAATGTCGGTGTGAAAACCGGCGGATCTCGGGTAGGGGGTCCCGAACTGTGCGTCTAGGCGGATGGTAACAGGAGACAAGGGACACGATGTTTTACCCAGGTTCGGGCCCTCTTGATGGAGGTAAAACCCTACGTCCTGCTTGATTGATATTGATATTGTGGATGTTTACAAGAGTGGATCTACCACGAGATCAAGGAGGCTAAACCCTAGAAGCTAGCCTATGGTATGATTGTAATGGTTGTTGTTCTACGGACTAGAGCCATCCGGTTTATATAGACACCGGAGAGGGCTAGGGTTACATAGAGTCGGTTACAATGGTAGGAGATCTACGTATCCGTATCGCCAAGCTTGCCTTCCACGCCAAGGAAAGTCCCATCCGGACACGGGACGAAGTCTTCAATCTTGTATCTTCATAGTCTTGGAGTCCGGTCGATGATGATAGTCCGGTCGATGATAGTTCGGCCAATGATGGTAGTCCAGCTATCCGGACACCCCCTAATCCGGGACTCCCTCAGCCACCTCTCCAGGTGACCAGAGATGGGCGGCGCATCTGGTCTCTGATCTACATACACCGGCCCTACTAGTCTTCCATCGAGGGATTATAGTTCAGTGAGGCTGCGCCCGTCAGCTACTGCTCCTCCATGACCGGGAGGATGCGTCGATGCGAGGACGGTGTAGCCAAGGGAGGAAATTGAGGAAGGTATGCAAATTTGGTTCCCCTGCCATGTGGTGCTCGTGGGCAGGAAACAGTGCACCGGGAGGGGCGGCGCGGGGATCAAGGAAGGGGAGAAGGCTGACCGCCATGGCAGCAGGGACATAAATGCGGTGGGTGAGGGGGGAATCCTATCCTCCATTACCACGGACACAGGAAAGCAAAAATCCTCTTCCCTTCCCAAGCTCGCTCACTCTGCTCTGGGCTTGATGGTGTTCTGGAAGAAATTGTTCGAGGAGGAGATGGTGGCGATCGCAAAGAGAGAAGATGAGAGAGATCCTCTCATGGTTCCCGGAGTGAGGGGATCTGAGGGCGGTGGCGCCACAAGGATTTCATATGCTAACAGAGGAAGAAGACACCCGCCTTTCTCCAGACGGCGGGGCAGTGGGGACTCTATGGATGATGCTCTGGGTGATGGAGGAGGCGAGCTCCAACGACCCCAAGCAGGCACGGAAGTGGCGGGAGTTCTGGTCCAGGCCTGTTGCCCGTGCCGAGCCAGAGGAGATGGTGGTTGGGGTGGTGATGGCGCTCCCCACCCTCACGCTCGGTGCGGCGACTCGCACAATGGAGATCGGCTCAGTATATGCGGCTAGAGGGGAGGCGGCGGCGGCGGAGACTCAGATGGATATGATGCGAGAGAACAAGCCCAAGAAGAAGAAGTGCATGGTGACGGAGCTACCCAGACTCTCACCCAGATTCCCACATCGCTCCCTCTGCCTGGCCCGCCTGGTCTCCTCCATGTAGGAGGCGTAGGGATCTCTTCGACGGGTAGCCACTTCTGGCTGCTGGCCGAAGAGGAATCCGACAAGGAGGCTGGGTCCTCGCCGGATCTGCAAGGTATGAATACTCATCTTACCAAATATCTCAATGATTCTGATGTTGCTAGAAACTCGGGTGGAATAAAAATGAGAAAATTGCGATGGATTGCTGGTGGTGGTGAGAAAAATGTTGGGATCAGACCATGCTTTGGTTCTGTACTCAATGGAGGGGGTGGCAATAAAATTACTCAAACCGAAATCCTATTGGGAAAAGAGATTACAGAAAAGATGAGCAAAAAATAGTATGCCCAAATTCCAGATTTTTGGTCTAATGATGCAGTTTATATTGAAGAGATGGAAATTAGAAGGATTAGGTGTTAGAGATGCTTGTAACCCTGATCGGGGGAATAGACAATGGGAAGGATAAAAGAGGGCAAAATTGGAAAAGGGGAGACACGTCTTTAAAGAATACGCTTTCAAAGGGATTTACCCATAGAAATGATGAGACCCTCCTTCTGTTGGAAGGAGAGAGCAATCCCTTCATGGAACTAGGGTTTTCCTTTCCCCTGCCGCCACCAGAACCAGAAGATATTAGTTAGGAGGTGATAACCCACAAGTATAGGGGATCGCAACAGTTTTCAAGGGTAAGTATTTAACCCAAATTTATAGATTCGACACAAGGGGAGCCAAAGAATATTTGAAGGTATTGGCAGCTGAGTTGTCAATTCAACCACACCTGGAGATTAATTATCTGCAGCAAAGTGATCATTAGCAAAGTAGTTTGATAGTTTTGATAGTATGATAGCATCAACGGTAACAGTGGTAGTAGTGATATTGTAGCAGCAACCATAGCAGTAGCAATAGTAGTAACTTAGCAAGAACAATATATGATAAATTCGTAGGCATTGGATCGGTGACTTGTTGGATGATATTCATCATGTGACAGTTATAACCTAGGGCAATACGACACTAGCTCCAATTCATCGATATAGTGTAGGCATGTATTCCGTAAATAGTCATACATGCTTCATTGAAAGAACTTGCATGCCATCTTTTGTCCTACCCTCCCGTGGCAGCGGGGTCCATATTGGAAACTAAGGGATATTAAGGCCTCCTTTTAGTAGAGAACCGGAACAAAGCATTAACACATAGTGAATACATGAAGTCCTCAAACTACGGTCATCACCGAGAGTGGGCCCGACTGTTGTCACTCTGGGGTTGTCAGATCATAACCGTAGTAGGTGACTATAACTTGCAAGATCGGATATAAAACATGGATATAATGATGAATTCATAAACGGTTCAGATCTGAGTTTATGGCACCCGGGCCTAAAGTGACAAGCATTAAGCATAGCAAAGTCATAGCAACATCAATCTAAGAACATAGTGGATACTAGGGATCATGCCCTAACAAAACTAACTCGATTACATGATGAATCTCATCCAACTCCTCACCGACCAGCGAGCCTACAAAGGAATTACTCACTCCCGGTGGGGAGCATCATGGAATTGGTGATGGAGATGGGTTGGTGATGACGAAGAATGAAGACCCCCCTCTCTGGAGCCCGAAACGGACTCCACATCTGCCCTCCCGAGGAAGAAAGGGCTTGGAGGCGGCTCCATCTCACGGATCGCGATAATTATTTCTCCCTGATTTTTTTTCTGAAAATATGTGATTTTATAGTATCAGGGGGGTCGTCTATTTGGCCACCAGGTGGGTACAACCCACCTGGGCGCGCCAGGAGAGGGGCGCGCGCCCTGGTGGGTTGTGCCCACCCAGGTGCCCCTCTCCTCCAGGTCTTAGCTCCACAGATTCTTATTATTGATAAAAAAATCCTCGCAAAGTTCATTCCATTCCGAGAACTTTTCTTTTTGCACAAAAACAACACCATGGTAGTTCTGCTGAAAACAGCGTCAGTCCGGGGTTAGTTTCATTCAAATCATGCAAATTAGAGTCCAAAACAAGAGGAAAAGCATTAGGAAAAGTAGATACGTTGGAGACGTATCAACTCCCTTAAGCTTAAACCTTTGCTTGTCCTCAAGCAATTCAGTTGATAAACTGAAAGTGAGAAAAAAAACTTTTACGAACTCTTTCGCTCTTGTTTGCATAAATAAGCTTAAACAACACCCAGGTTTTCAGCCAACGTTATAACTAACCATGTCAACAATAACATTTAAAGATTATAATGACTCATATCAATGACATAATCAGCTAGCGAGCAATAATAAAATATCTCAAACATCAACATGTTGTCAAAACAACCATGATATATTATGACAGTAATTGTATCTCACTAGCCCTTTCTAAGACCGCAAAACATAAATGCAAATCACCTCCAAAGTTCAAGAAGCAACTAAACATTGTAATTCTTGATAGAAAAGATCCAGTCTTGATGCACCCAACATTAGCTACACATAATGCATAAATCATGATAGCTGTGCTCTAGTCAGTTTCTCGCGCTTGTTTTAGAAGGTGGTGACATAACATAAAAGTAAATAGATAGTCCCTTCACAGAGGGAAGCAGTCATTTGCAGAGGTGCCAGAGCTCAATTTTTAAGACAGATAAATGATATTTTGAGACATGCACCCTTCTTATTCACTTCACGACCATCAGTTATCAATATCTTCCATGCTAAGAAAGCCAGTGGTGGTTCCCAAGCAATAAAAAGTAAAGGTTTACTCCCCCTCCACCATCAATCACACTCCACGGCTTGTCCGAAACAACGGGTGCCATCCATACAAACATCAGTCCCGGGGGAGTTTTGTTCAATTATTTGCATTTGTTAGTTCGGGACTGGGAATCCCTATTACCGCCCATTTCCTCGTGCGATGACGAGTGAATAAATACTCGACATGAGAATAACCCGCTTAGCATGGAAGATATCGACCACCTCCTGTCGTTCCATGAACGATCCAGGCACACAAAAAGGATAATTTTTTAGAAGTTTTTAGAGGTGGCACATGCAAATTTACTTAGGACGGCAGGGTAATACCTCATATAGGTAGGTATGGTGGACTCATTTGGAGTAACTTTGGGTTCAAGGTTTTTGATGTACAAGCAGAGTTCTCACTTAGTACAGGCGAAGGCTAGCAATTAAGATTGAGAAGGGGCCAGCTAGAGAGCAACAATGATCATAACCATGCATTATGCATAAGTAATATTGGACACTAGCATGAGTAGGATATGAACACAATGAACATAAATATCATAGAGGCTATGTTGGTTTTGATTCAACTACATGCATGAAAATGTCCCAAGTCAAGCCACTCGAACATTCAGAGGAGGATACCATATCATCATACTACATCACAATCATTTTAACGCTATGTTGATGTCCATGATAAATCATTATCAACTCCCATCTACTTATGCATGGCATGAGAAACTATAATCTTTAATTGTCATTGCAAACATGTTTAATCATAATGGACTGAATCATGGATACTAGGTTAAACATATTTACAAAAAATAGAACAAGTCGAGTTCATACCAGTTTCTCCCTGCCATGGCCAGTTAATCGGATGTCGTCATTATTGCCTTTCACTTGCACGATCAAACGATACAAAAATAATAATAGTGCAAGAGTGCCATGGACTAAGCTGGAATCTGCAAGACAGTTTATTCAACAGGAGAAGACAAGGTAAAATGTGCTCTTATTAGTTCAACAATTATTCATATGAGAGCCACTCAACATTTTCATCGTGGTCTTCTCCTTGGTACAACTCGAATAAAAAGAAAAGAAGTTCAGAGAAACACACTGAAATATTTTTGGAGTTTTTGGTTTCCTAGAACGGGCAAATAAAAGGGGAAAGCAAAAACAAGAAAAACTATTTACACGGGAAAGCTCCCAACAAGCAAAAGAAGAACAAGGAAATCTTTTTGGGTTTTCTTTTTAATACTACTACTAAGCATGCATAGAAAGTAAATTTCTACAAATAATTTTCTTGGTTTTTCTAAAGTTTCTCAAACACACAAGAAGAAAGCAAGAAAATAAATCTAAGCATGGATGATACAATGAAAAAGTGTGAACACCGACAAATAAAATGATAAGCATGAACATGGATATAATGTCTGTGGAAACACGTACTGCCCCAAGCTTAGGCTTTTGGCCTAACTTGGTAATCGATCAGTAGCCTGGAGGGTAGTAGGGGTGCTGAGGAGCGGGCATGCACTCATCCCACTGCTGAGGCTCCTCCTGTGCTGCCTCCGCAGCAGACTGAGCATTCCGGTAGGCAATGATGTCTGCAGGCATAATCCTATATCCGCCCCCAGCAGCAGAATCAAACAAAGCAGGAGTAGGCAACGGAATAATATCACGAGTTCTTACACTAAAAACTAGGTTATACGAAATAGGGATGTTAGGAGATCTGTCATCAGTAAAATGGTGGTGATCCATTGCTGCACGGTCGAGGTAAACTGTGGTCAGAGGGTAATCATGAGGGCGTATCTCAACCTCGAAGTGAGCCGCCAAACAAGTAGCATAAATCCCACCATGTATTTTGCCCTGAGATTTATTAAGATGGAGGCGACGAGCCACAATTGCTCCCAAGCTATAAGCATTGTCGACCTCTAATGCATGACGTAAAACAACAGTATGGTGAATTGAGTGCACCCACCTTCTCCCTAGCAAGCAAGCATTTTGCAATGAAAAGTGGAAAGTAACAAACAGTAGGAAAGTGTAAGCCAGCGGCAATGATGGTTGGCACTCCTCTCTCATCCCCACTGTCAAAGTGCGATAAAAGGCCTCAAACTCAGCCGGCCTAGGCTCAGCCAAGCTCCCATCAGAAGGGATCATGCATATGTTACAAAAATCAGTAAGTGGTATCTGATGGTTTTCAACATATAAATCAAAGCTCACTTCAGGAGGACTATTCCTAGGCAGAAAAGTAAAACTTTGAACAAATATGTTTGTGAGGATTTGGTGCTGGTCACACTCATTTGTGATGAAGTCGGTGAGGCCAGCATTAGCAATATATTGCATGAACTCCTCAAAGATTCCAGCCTCTTGTAGGAACAGGGTGTGCGGCCATTCGCACGGTCGTACTTCCGCCAACCTCCGAAGGTGGAGATCACTGTCAGAAGACTCCCCAATAACACCCTTGGAGTTCTTCTTCGAGCCAAACTTCCTGAAGATATTCATGTCTGCGTACAATTTTTCCTATGATCAAAAATCTGAATTTTTAGTTCACAAATTTTTCCCAACAAAACTTCACAAAATTGATAGCAACCACTCCTAGGGATACATAGAGGCCATAGCAAGCATTCAAATTACTTAGAACACTAAGAATTCAACATGCAAGCTCATCTACAACAGCACCAGGAGTAGCTAATTATTCAAAGTATAAACCACAAAAACAAAAACTAATTGGACAAATGGTGGAGTCACATACCAAGCAACAATCCCAAAAAACAGTTTTGGAAACGGAGCTTCGAGCAAAGAGATTGAAATCCGCGGATTTGAGCTCAAGAACACGGGAGAGAGAGCAATGGAGATTTTTTTTCTGGAGGTAAGTGATGATGTGGGCTAAAGAGGTAAGTGACACTACAAAAAAAGACACATCCGTGACATTTTGGGCCGAACGAATTTATTTTCCTGTCATACGAATGACACTTCTATGACGATAATTGTGACAAAACCCGGTATCATCATAGATGTGGTGGGCTCCTACTTCTATGACAAAAAATCATGACATAAAATGGGCTTTTCGTCCTAGGCGGGCCGGAGACGCAGCTGCATGACATTCTTTGGGCCGTCCATGACGGAAAAAACCATGGTAGAAGCGAGGGCGAGGAAAAATTTGAGGAGTTCCCGGTTACGGTGGGTGGTCGGGGGCCGAGCGATGCACATTTCTCTCGTACACGTACACGCGTGTGTGCGAGGCGTTGGCTCTAACTGAACCCGAGCGAGGCGTTGGGCTCTAACTGAACCCGAGCGATTGCACTGCAGGCTACGCATTACTGAACCCGAGTGATTGATTCCTTCGCTACTTGTAAGTGCATCTAGTGCCCCTTAGTGATTTTGGTGTATTGAAGACTTATAGGTTAAGGGACTAATGCGTTTGTGAGTGTACACAGGTCTATAAGTCTATGAGGAGTTTGATATTTACAGAGAAAGTCGACCCCTAAAAATGAAGTTCTTCAACTGAAGACTTTGATATTCTGAAGACTTTCTGAAGACTTTGAAAGTGAAGAAATTGGTGTGACCTTGAAGACTTGGTATTCATTTGTGGAACATGAAGCGTGAAGACTTTTGTTTTCGTAGTTTCATTTTCTCTTTCTTGAGTCATAGGAAACACCGTACTGTTAAAGGGGGTCGAGGAAATACTAAGGAAAAATTTCCATGTGATGCTCAACTCAAAATCCTACACCTACCAATCCCTTCGAGTGAAGCCTTTGGAAATCTCATACAGTTCAGTCACTTTCTTCAGTGACAGAGACGAAGTTCTTCTGGTCGCTGATGAATTTGTTCTGACTGAGGAGTTAGGAATTCGCCAGTGCAAATTTCCTACACAGTGAGGAACATGATAGCCCTGAGGAATTTGAGAGTCAAATTTTCGACCGTTGCTGTGCTGCGCGCCAGCTGTCCCAAAATATCTTATCCACCTAACGGTCATATCATTGAAGGGCATTTATGTCTTATCATGTTGGGCTGCTCCCTAGGCTATAAATAGCCGCCCCCTACAACCACTAGCTGGTTGGCTGCTCCGAGAGAACTTGACACTTGTCATTTGAGAGCAACCCATCCTCCGAGGACTTTGAGCGAAAATCATCAAGTGAGGAAAATCCCAAACCCAAACACCTACAAACCCCAAAGTGATTGAGCATCACTGAAGAAATTGATCCCGCGTGGATCCGACGCTTGTTACCTTTGAAGACTGTGCTTCTTCCAGACGGTTAGGCGTCAAGGTCTAGAGCATCCAAGACGAATTGTGGATTGCCGAGTGACCAAGTATATGAAGGTTTGGAAGTCACCTGAAGACTTACCACGAGTGATTGGACGAGACCTGTGTGGTCTTAGTTAAAGAGAATACGGTGAGGACTGGGTGTCCTGAGTTGCGGCTCAGTGACTGGGTGTCCGGGACTGCGTGTCCTCGAGTTTAAATACTCAGCCGCTCCAACCAGACGTACAACTGAGATAGCAGTTGGAACTGGTCTACCAAATCATTGTCTTCACCAACCTAACTAGTTCTATTTCCTCAACCCTTTCATTTCCTTATTACTGTGTTGATATTTGTTCATATCTGTGTTTGAAGACTTTGACTGAAGACTTTCTCAATTTCCTCAGTTTAATTTCTTCAGTCTGTTTGTCTTCATCTTGTGTTATCCTGTGATTACACTTTCTGTACTCTGTGCTAGTCTTCATTTCATCATGATGACCATGCTTGTATTCTGTTATGCTTACTTCTGAGTACTTATTCCGCTGCTAATTGTTCTTCGCCAAGGAATTTCCTCACCGGCAAATTCCTCAGTGAAGAACTCATAAAAATCGCATATTCACCCCCCCTCTAGTCGACATAACGCACTTTCAATTGGTATCAGAGCAAGGTACTCCCTTGTTCTGTGTGATTTTGGTTTAACCGCCTGGAGTTTTAGTTATGTCGACCGCAGGTATGATCAAGGTCTCGGCTGGGTGTCCTACCTTCGATGGAACTGACTACCCCTACTGGAAAAACAAGATGCGAATGCATCTCGAGGAAATTGACAACGATCTCTAGTATGTTGTGGAAAATGGTGTTCCCTCTGTTTCACCCTCACTGAACGCTACTGATGTGAAGAGATTCAAGCAACTCGATTCTCAAGTAAAGAATATCATATGTGGTCATCTGAGTAAAGGACAGTATGGAAGAGTGAGTGCTTTGGAAACTGCTAAGCTTATCTGGGATAGGCTGTCCAAAGTGAATGAAGGAGCCTCAACTCAGCGTGACTCTCGAGTTGATGTTCTTCGGAATCTCTTCAACCGCTTCAAGAGACTAGACAATGAAAATGTCCAACAAACCTTCGATCGCCTCACTGACATCTCAAATGAGCTTCAAGCCCTCGGTGCCACTGACATCACTGACCATGAGGTTGTGAAGAAACTGTTGAGATCGCTTGATTCCTCATTTGATACTCTGGGTCTGATGATACAAGAACGGGCTGACTACAAGTCTCTTGATCCTGCTGATATCCTCGAAAGGCTAAATACTCATGAGTTCCAGCTTGCTGGAAAGAGAGATCTCTATGGTTCGAGTTATGGCAAACCACGTGCCCTGAAGGCCAAGGTTGTGTCTGAGTCTGAATGTGAGGACTCTGGTAGTAGCCTTGGTGATCCTGAAGAATTGAGCCAGGAGCTAGCACTGCTCATGAAGAAATTCCAGAAGTTCTCAAGACGAGGTCGCTTTGGAAAATCCTCAAGAAGCAGTGATTCCTCATCAAGTGATTATAAGAGAAGGCTGTGTCACAAATGCAAGAAACCTGGTCATTATATTCAAGATTGTCCTCAGTGGGAAAAGGAATTGAAGAAGAAGAAATGCAAGGATTACAGTTCTGATGATGCGAAGAAAAAGAAGAAATCGTCAAAATCTTCGTCATCAAAATCCTCGAAGTCTTCATCTCACAAGAAGAGCAGCTCCAAGAAGGCTCGGGCATTCATTGGCAAGGAAATGGACTCTGAAGCTGAATCTGAGGAAAATGAGGAAGAGGAGGCGTCTGAAGAATCCGAATCTGGTGTGGCGAGTCTGGCCTTCGCTACTGCTTTCGTTAGCAAGTCCATCTTCAACACTGAAGAAACTGACCCCACCGACAAGCCTGATGAAGATGATGATGACTACGCTCCCACCTATTGCTTCATGGCAAAAGGTGCAAAGGTACTCAAATACACCTCCTCTGAATCTAGTGAAAATGAATCTGATGAGAATCTCAAGCCCAGCTACTCTAAACTTGCTAAGATTGCTGTAAAACAACAAAGGGCTTTTGAAAAAGGTTCAAAACATGCTAGACAAAAGTGATGACATGCTGGGTGAAGAAATAGATCGCATTAAAGCCCTGACTGAAAATCTTCAGAGAGTTCAGTCTAGGCTTGATAACCTTCAAAGTCATCATAACACTCTCTTATCTGATCATGAGAAACTTTCTTATCAATTTCTTCAAAGAAAGCAAGATCTTGAGAAGCTAAGAGTGAGTTATGAAGATCTTCAGAAGGAGCGCGATTCATTACTTGCTCAACAAATCAGCACTTCTCAGGAAGAATTTGTTCCTCCATGCTTAAAGTGCATTGAACGTGAATCTGCTAATTCTTCACCTGAATGTTCAAATGCTTCAACTGTTACAAATTCATCACCTGCCTCTGGTATCACTAATTCCTCATCTGAGGACACTGCTAGTATCACTGACGATGCAGGGCTGAAGGAACTGTACACGACAGGCATGTACAAAAGCCTCAAAGGGCATCAGATTCTCTGTGATGTGCTCAAAAAGCAGATCCTCAACAGAAACCCTAGGAAAGAGGGTATTGCCTTTGAGAGGAAACTTAATGCTGATGGAACATATTGGAAGCCTGAGCAGTACCCCAAAACCTCATGGGTTGCTGCAAAGGGACCTCCAGTTGATCCATCCATGTTATCTGGCTTTACATGTGAATCTCTTCATTCTTCTGATGAGTCATTTGACTCCAACTATAAACTGTTCAAAAATTAGAATGGTGAAGTATTTGCTAGATATGTTGGGACTAACTGCAGGAACGGTTCCCCTATGAAGAAAATCTGGGTTCCCAAAAGCTATGTTGAAAGTCTTCAGGTGAATGTCCTCATGACACCACCTGTGAAGAATAGGAACCCCAAAACAAATTCTTCATATGGACCTAATTCTTCGTATGGACCAAATTCCTCACATGGATCAAATTCCTCAAATGGATCAAAGTCCTCATATGACTATCATCATGCTAACAACTCTGTTTCGCAGGGCAGAGCTAAGGCTATGAATATGCATTTTATTCTTCAAATCATTATGTTCATAAGTCCTCGAAGAATTTCTCTGCTTATTCATATGCTTACCCTAACCCCTCTTATGTGAAACGAAATGGTTTGGCTTCTATGCCACCATTCTCGTATGGTGCTCGCAGAGTGATGAACTCTTTGCCACCCCTTCAGATGTGGGTGGTGAAGAAAAAGAACTAATCTCTTCTGCAGGGTCAGGTCTCCAGACGTGCCTTAACGTCTGAAGAATTTGCTGGGGACCTGACAAAATTGCCTGACAGGACACAGGCTAACCATGATGAAATGAACTTTCATTTCACACGTCCTCCTACTGCTATATATGTTTACTGCTTGATGAAATTCATCTAATGAACTTAATATCATATTCTTCACTGATGAAGCATATGAGATTGTAAGTTACACTAATTCATCTGCAGGATGATCAACCCAAAACCACTGAATGGGTCCTCGATAGTGGATGTACAAATCACATGACTGGTGACAAGAATCTTTTGATGGATGCTCCTTTATCACCATCACATCTGAAGCATATCATCTTTGCTGACAAAGGCAAAAGTCAGGTACTGGGTCTTGGTAAGGTTGCAATCTCTAAGGATAAACACATGGACAAAGTCATGCTTGTTGAGTCCTTGGGATACAACCTCATGTCAGTCTCAATGCTTTGTGATCTTGATATGGTTGTTGTCTTTGGCAAGTATCGCTGTGTTGTGATTATGGAAGCTGACAATTCCAAGTCTTCGAAGGCTTTAGGAGAGGAGATTTGTATATTGTTGATTTCTCTACAGGACCACAACCAGCCGTGTGCCTACTCGCAAAAGCTTCAGAAGGCTGGCTATGGCATCGACGACTTGGTCACGCAGGCATGAGGAATTTGCACACGCTTGCGAAGAAGAAGCATGTCATTGGCATTGAGAATGTCAAATTCTTCAAGGATCACTTATGCGGAGCCTGTGAAGCTGAAAAAATGACCAAGGCCAAGCATCCAGCGAAGACTATCATGTCCACTACTCGTCCATTCGAATTGCTTCACATGGACCTCTTCGGACCTAATCATTACTCAACAGTCACTAATGCTGCTTCTCTATATGGTTTTGTTATTGTTGATGATTACTCTCGATATACATGGGTACACATTGTTACTTACAAACATGAAGTGCAGGAAGTCTTCAAACGATTTTCCTCGAGGGCTTCCACCAACTTTGGTGTGAAGATCAAGCACATCAGAAGTGACAATGGAACCGAGTTCAAGAATTCTGGTCTTGATCACTATCTTGATGAACTTGGTATTACTCATGAATTATCTGCTCCCTATACTCCTCAGCAAAATGGCGTCGTGGAGCGCAAGAACAGAACTCTTGTTGAAATGGCTCGCACTATGCTTGATGAATACAAAACGCCTGATCGTTTTTGGATTGATGCAATTGATACTACATGCCACATCATCAACAGAGTATATCTTCACAAATTCTTCAAGAAGACAGCCTATGAACTCCTCACTGACAAGAAACCCAATGTGAGTTATTTCAAAGTCTTCGGTGCTAGATGTTGGATTAGAGATCCTCGCCACAATTCTAAATTTGCACCGAAAGCACATGAAGGTTTTATGCTTGGTTACGGAAAGGACTCGCACACCTACAGAGTCTTCAACATCGCTCTTCACAAGATTGTTGAAACTGTAGATGTGCGGTTCGATGAAACTAATGGCTCGCAAAGAGAGCACCTACCTTCTGTGTTAGATGAACCAGCACCTGAGGATTCTATCAAGTTCAAGGCAACTGAGGATGTCATTCCTACTGAAGAACTTGCTGAAGAATTCATTCCAGTACGCGAAGAACGACGAGCTGACGCACCTGAAGATAATGATGAAGTCAATGGTGCTGAGGAAAATGATCAAATACCTCGACGTCAACCAGCTCATCCTCACGTTGCAAAAGAAGTACAAGTTGACAAGATCATCGATGACATTGAAGCGCCAGGTCCTCTCACACGCTCAAAAGCTTCACATTTATCTAACTTTTGTGGGCACTATGCTTTTGTCTCTATCACAGAGCCCACTAAGGTAGATGAAGCATTTTTGGAGCCAGAGTGGATTTAGGCTATGCAAGAAGAATTACATCAGTTCGAGCTCAACAATGTCTGGGAACTGGTCAAACGTCCAGATCCTCGCAAGCATAATATCATTGGCACAAAGTGGATCTACCGCAACAAGCAAGATGAAAATGGCCTTGTGGTAAGGAATAAGGCACGACTAGTAGCTCAAGGCTACACACAGGTTGAAGGAATTGATTTCGATGAAACTTTTGCACCTGTTGCTAGACTTGAGGCTATTCGCATATTGCTTGCTTATGATAATCATCATGATATCATCTTATATTAAATGGATGTGAAAAGTGCATTCCTCAATGGTAAGCTTGAGGAAGAAGTATATGTTGCTCAACCCCCAGGTTTTGAAGATCCAAAGAATCCTGACAAAGTCTTCAAACTTAATAAGGCTCTCTATGGCCTCAAGCAAGCCCCTCGGGCGTGGTATGATACATTGAGGGAATTCTTCGTGAAGAATGGCTTCACACCCGGTTCACTCGACCCTACTCTCTTTACTAAATCTTATGATGGTGAACTGTTTGTGTGCCAAATATATGTTGATGATATTATCTTTGGCTGTACTGACCAATGTTATAGTGATGAATTTTCCTATATGATGAGTGAAGAATATCAAATGTCTATGATGGGAGAGTTGAAATTCTTTTTAGGTCTTCAAATTCGTCAACAGCGCAATGGCATATTCATATCTCAGGAGAAATACCTCAAAGATGTACTGAGGAAATTCGGCATGCAAGATTGCAAAGGCCTCAAAATTCCTATGCCCACAAAAGGCCAACTATGCACTGATGAAAATGGTATTGACTTCGACCACAAGGTATACCGCTCCATGATTGGTTCTTTATTGTACTTATGTGCATCTAGGCCAGATATAGTGCTTAGTGTTTGCATGTGTGCCCGATTTCAAGCTGCACCGAAGGAATCACACCATAAGGCTGTGAAGCATATTCTTCGATATCTAGCTCACACACCAACACTAGGATTATGGTACCCCCAGGGCTCTGTATTTGATCTCATTGGATATTCTGACTCTGACTATGCTGGTGATCGTGTGGATTGCAAGTCAACTTCCGGCACTTGTCATTTCCTCGGACGATCTTTGGTCTGTTGGTCCTCGAAGAAACAGAACTGCGTATCACTGTCTACTGCGGAAGCTGAATACATTGCTGCTGGATCGTGCTGTGCTCAACTGCTTTGGATGAAGCAAACGCTCAAGGACTATGGTGTCAACGTGAAGAATGTGCCTCTCCTCTGCGACAATGAGAGTGCCATCAAGATTTCTCACAACCCAGTTCAGCACTCGAAGACAAAGCACATTCAAATTCGTCATCATTTTCTTCGTGATCATGTGTTGAAGGGCGACATCTCTATCAAGCACGTGAAGACTGAAGAACAACTAGCCGATATCTTCACTAAGCCCTTGGATGAGAAGAGATTTAGCAAGTTGCGGTGTGAGCTAAATATCCTAGAATCTTCGAATGTTATTTGAAAAGGACACACATCCTAACACTTATGCAGAATTGATGACTTAGATGTGCAACACATGAAGAAACGTTTTTCTTCAATCAATGAAGAATAACACTCTAAGTGTGAAGAAATTAATGAAGAATTTGATTCTCAGAACCCTACGACAATTGTATGCGGTGTCTGAAATTATCATTCTTATACGGTGGGTCACGCCACCACAAAAAGTTGAAAATCTTAAATTTGAGTTTTTCCTCAGTTTTGAAATTCTTTAGTTTTTCAAATTCTTCAACTTTGCAAAATCTTCACTGTTTCCTTCGTTTTTCTTCGTTGGCTATATATATATATATATATATATATATATATATATATATATATGAGTTTATGTCCTCTACAGCATTCACTTATAGCTATTTCTTCAAGTTGCTTTTTCTGCTAAGTGAATGTGATCGGACCCTTCCCCTCTATGCTATACTCAACCCAATCTATTCACAAATTCTTCATGTGCGTTCTATTTGAAACTCGTTCAAAGTCTTCACTGTGTCCTTGGCAGCTGAAGAAATTGCGAACGAAACTTTAAAACAAATCTTATCCAAATTTTCGGTTTTGCCGCACAAAATGTTTCGCATCCCATGATGCATTATTCTATTCACCCACGATCGTACACGATCTCCACTACACAGTACGTGGGTGACACATGTCGCGTGAAGGAGAAAGGGCAGGGGCACGTTTGTCCTAAATCTTCGGGCGAACAGTTTTTCACTGTGTCTATAAATACCCCTTTCCCCTTCCTCACTTCATTTACTCAGCTCGATCTCTCTCTCCCGCTCGAGCTCCTCAAACCCTAGCGCCACCGCTACTCCATCGTTGCCGGTGAGGAAGAGCTTCGCTGCCTCGACCTCGTCGCCGCCGTACTCACGCCGACCGCGGAAATCTTCACTCCGTCGCCGCCGTAGCTGTCTTCCTCCGCCGAGTTAGGGCAAGGAAGATCTAAGCTGACGAACTTCCCATCTGTTCTTCTCAGTTCGTCGTGTTCTTCATTTCGGGTAATTAAAAGTTGCTTTTATTACTCGCTTTGATTCTCAAGCTTTCCTGAAAATCTTCAAAGGTGTTTATTCCTAAAATCTTCACACATATGAACACCACACACTTCATATGATCCTGAACTGTTTCTCTAAGCAACCATTTTCTTCAAGATTCCCTAATTGTGTGGATCTTCGATCTGTACAACTCTGGAACCTAAGACAAGAACGCTTAGTGAAATTCCTCAAGGTTCATCTAGTCAAATTCCTCAAAACTTGTTCTTTTCAAAAACCTTCTCAGAATGCATATGACCTCTCCAAATTCCTCGCATCTGTACTCTGTTCATAGGTACTCATGTCTGCTGCTGAATCACTAGGTTCTCATCAACTTAACTCATTTGCAGCGTTCCTCGAAGAAAAACTGCATACTTCTTCAGAGAACTCAATTGTTCAAATTCCTCAACTGAAGAATATGGCAGACGGTAAGAAGCCACAGAAAGGAGGAAAGAAACCTGAAGTTATGACTGCGTTTGAAATCCCTGAGGAAATTTATGATGACTATTGCACACCTGATGAAGCAAAATATGACAAAGAAAACAAAAATCAGCGCAAGGTGCGCATTCAGAAGATTGAACGGAGATGGGCAAGGGAATGGAGGGAATACAGATATGTAACTCCAAAGTACATGAAGAAATTCGCTCTCAATCCTTCGTGCCCAAGAGCTCCATTGGCACCTGGCCAAGTAGCTGATCCCACAAGCATCAAATGTGGTGAGGACTTTCCTGAAGAATGGGCTAAGCGCCAAGCCAAATTGGCAAGACAAGCCAAGGAGGCAGTGAAGAAATTCAATGAGGATTCTGCCACTGCTACTGCTACTGAGGCCTCGGTCCAACCGAGGAAATCCATGCCAAAGAAGCCTGCTCATAAGCCAAGTGCTTCACCATCAGCGCCCTCACGGCAAATTCCTCACACTGCCCCTGCTCCTCCCAAGTCCTCAGCAGTTCCGACAAAGTCCTCAACTCCTGTGCATTTCACTACATGTCAAAGGACTGCTGGTTTCTCGATTTCCTCTGGTGTCTCAGCAAGTTCCTCAGCTGCACCAATTTCATCATCTGGCCCGACTCTGCTGAAGACCAAAGCAGCAACTGGACGAGGTCCTCAGCCAAGTCCAAAGAAGAAATAGGTCGCATTCCATGTGCCTTCTGATGATGAAGCTTCTAATGATGAACTTGCAGAAATCATCAGAGACAGACAGGTGAAGGCCGCTAGAGCCAAAGGCACATCTGTGCCACTGCTGTTGGATCCGAGGAAAATCCTCGATTATATTGATCTCTGGCACAAGGATCCAAACACCCCCATGCCTGATTTTCATCTGACCGCTGGTCAAAATCACATGCTGACCCATTTCATCACTGAAGAGAAATGGAAGTTTGAAAAGGCAAGAGAGATCAAGAAAGCTCAATACAGAAAGGAGAAGTTCCTGAAGAAAAACATTGTCAAAATGACACCTGAAGAACTTCTCAAGGTCCATACTGAAATTCAAGACCTCAGCAAAAACTTCAATGCTTATTATGCTGATTGGCAACGGGCCAAGGTCAGATTCGTCAACCTGACGAAGAAATTCACCAATGTTGCAGCCTCAACGCAACATGAAATTCCTCAGGCTGAAGCCTCAGCTCAGCCGACTGAAGAACATGCCAGCACCGCTGATGAAGTTCAGGCTGCTGATGAAAATGCCAGTTCCAGGGCTGATGATCCCATTCTAGCCGCTGAAGAAATTGCCAGGGCATCCACTAGTGGTGCGCCTGAAGAAACTGAAGAAGTCAGGGCAACTGCACCAGTTGCGCCTGAAGAAATTCAACCAAATTCCTCAGCTCTTCCTGCACCTACACCAACTCCAATTCTTCCATGTGCATTTGATGTGAAGAAAACCTAGGCTGCAGAGCGAGCTGCAGTGAAGAAAAGGAAGGCATCAGCTGTGTCAAATTCTTTGGCTGCAAAGAAAATGAAGCCAATGACCAGCTCACTTGCAAATCCAATTGATGATGTTCCAATTTTCTCCATGCCGTCAAAGGACCTTGTTCCTTTTGGAGAAGACTATGAGATCCCCATCGGATCTGATGAAGAACATCATTCTGCTGCTTCGTCAGAGCAGATTGATGAAGAAATTGAAGTGGACAATATCCCTTCAACGCCAGTCATTTCCTCACCTATGCCTCAGTTCACAGCTGAAGAGGCTGGTGTTGAGGAACTTGATCATGAAGATGTGGATATAGGATGCACCACACCTGTGATGAATGATGACTTTTGGGAAAGTCAGCATCCCAATTCTCCTCTCTTCACCCCGCTACAACAGATTCCTCAGTCCCCTGCACCAACAGTTCAAATGGGCTCTGAAGAAACTCAACCCACTCTCTCTGTGCATGAAGAAATTCCAGCCACTAGTGCTGATGAACCTACTGCTGCTGATCCTCAGACTGCACCTGATGAGGAACAAGAAATTCCTCATCATGAAGAACCTGAGCTCGCGATTCCTGAGGTGGTGATGAAACTCACTGACACCCCTCTACCAAAGCAAAAGAATCCATTCTCAAGCAAACAAAAGTTCAAGGCTGAAGATTTCTTTGCCGAGCATGTATTCTTCACTGATTACAATCCATATGATTCTGCTCGCATAAGGAAGAGGCGTTTCTGGACTGCCAGCCAAGCCAATTTCTATTCCTCAGTGCTCTTCAATAAAGACAAAGTCTTCGATCATGCACATATTCCTCATGTGGACATGGAGTCTCTGCCCAGCTTTGAGCCAGTCCTCAGTGTTCTTCACGATGCAGGACTTCTAAATTTCTGCATTGATATCTGTGACTGGAATGAAGAAGTCATTCTTCAATTTTATGCAACCCTGCACATCACCGGAAACGCTGAAGACGTGAACACATGGGTATTAGACTGGATGTCTGAAAATACTCACTACAAGGCACCAGCAACTGAATTGCTTCGTGCTCTACCACTCAGTCCTCCAGTTGATGATGCTCATTGTATCTACAATGAACCAAAACTTTCAAATCACTATATGCAAGTGCTGATGAAGCCTTTGAAGCCAAGGCAGGCCCCAAGAACCAAATTCTTCGTCAAGGAATTATTGTATGTGCCTCGGACTGTCTATCGAATTCTGACGAAGACAATGAGTCCTATCAAAGGCCACGATTCAAATGATGAAGAAGTCGTTGGCATCATGAAGAATATGCTTTTCAATATCATTCATGGCGTTCCCATAAACTTCCATGATTTCTTCATGAGGACTCTGGCCAATATTGCTATGTCACCATTCGAGCTGAAGTCCTATGCTCCTTGGATTATGAGATTCATCAGGGCAAGATCTTCACTGAATTACAAAGCTGACACTCTGAACCACGGTAGCTACTTGCCTCCCATTGAAGTCCTCAAACGGACAGTTTCATCAGCTGATGATAAAGGCAAGGCCGCTGCTGTGATCGATGAAGGCATTCGTCCATTGGTGGTCAATTTCGCAAGGCTGCATCTTACTCTACCAATGACGATTCTGCCACACATGACTCTGCCGCCAATACCTCAGCCAAGCAAAATCCTCAAGCCACAGCACCCAGGGTGATGACTGATCGTGAGTTACTCCTCAGTCTTCATCAGAAGGTTGATCGCAATCATAAATGGGTCAAGCGTCAGTTTGGTTCAATTCTTCACAACATGACTTCAACACACAATGCAGTGAAGAAGAACCACTACTACCTCCATGAAACCCTCAACCGCACCTGGGCTGTTCTCTCTCATGTCTACAGTGCTACAGATCTGAAGATTTGGACGACACTGCGGCAGGCCCTGCTCCAACAAACAACCTCGACAACGCTGGCGCTCCTCCATCGACTTGAAATTCTTCAGGGGCGTTAGTCCTCAGTTTCAATCCTTTTGGTCATTTGATGACAAAGGGGGAGAAATCTGAGTTAGTCTTCAAGCGGGTTTATATTAAGGGCATTTTGTTAAGTTACAACTCTCGTTCTTCTGAAACTTCTATTTGGATCGAGTTGTAATCTTAAACCCGATGGTGCACTGATACTTTTGTTGCACTATGCTTTGCATGCTTATTCCTCGTTAATGACTTTGCACGCATGCTGAATCTCATCAGGCACCATATTTCATCATGCATTTCAAATTCTTCATATTATATATCAAATGCGTGTATGAATTACAAGATATAGGGGGAGATCTCCATGATTCAACTCTTCAAATGGCATTGCCTCAAAAGCAAATTCCTCACTATGCACATCTTCAGGGGGAGTTCTTCTATATCTTGTAATCAAATTCCTCAATATCAGTGTATACACTTCATATGTTTATCCCCGTTGAAAACTTAACCTATGTTGTCATCAATCACCAAAAAGGGGGAGATTGTAAGTGCATCTAGTGCCCCTTAGTGATTTTGGTGTATTGAAGACTTATAGGTTAAGGGACTAATGTGTTTGTGAGTGTACACAGGTCTATAAGTCTATGAGGAGTTTGATATTTACAGAGAAAGTCGACCCCTAAAAATGAAGTTCTTCAACTAAAGACATTGATATTCTGAAGACTTTCTGAAGACTTTGAAAGTGAAGAAATTGGTGTGACTTTGAAGACTTGGTATTCATTTGTGGAACATGAAGCGTGAAGACTTTTGTTTTCGTAGTTTCATTTTCTCTTTCTTGAGTCATAGGAAACACCGTACTGTTAAAGGGGGTCGAGGAAATACTAAGGAAAAATTTCCATGTGATGCTCAACTCAAAATCCTACACCTACCAATCCCTTCGAGTGAAGCCTTTGGAAATCTCATACAGTTCAGTCACTTTCTTCAGTGACAGAGACGAAGTTCTTCTGGTCGCTGATGAATTTGTTCTGACTGAGGAGTTAGGAATTCGCCAGTGCGAATTTCCTACACAGTGAGGAACATGATAGCCCTGAGGAATTTGAGAGTCAAATTTCCGACCGTTGCTGTGCTGCGCGCCAGCTGTCCCAAAATATCTTATCCACCTAACGGTCATATCATTGAAGGGCATTTATGTCTTATCATGTTGGGCTGCTCCCTAGGCTATAAATAGCCGCCCCCTACAACCACTAGCTGGTTGGCTGCTCCGAGAGAACTTGACACTTGTCATTTGAGAGCAACCCATCCTCCGAGGACTTTGAGCGAAAATCATCAAGTGAGGAAAATCCCAAACCCAAACACCTACAAACCCCAAAGTGATTGAGCATCACCGAAGAAATTGATCCCACGTGGATCCGACGCTTGGTACCTTTGAAGACTGTGCTTCTTCCAGACGGTTAGGCGTCAAGGTCTAGAGCATCCAAGAGGAATTGTGGATTGCCGAGTGACCAAGTCTGTGAAGGTTTGGAAGTCACCTGAAGACTTACCACGAGTGATTGGACGAGACCTGCATGGTCTTAGTTCAAGGAGAATACGGTGAGGACTGGGTGTCCTGAGTTGCGGCTCAGTGACTGGGTGTCCGGGACTGCGTGTCCTCGAGTTTAAATACTCAGCCGCTCCAACCAGACGTACAGCTGAGACAGCAGTTGGAACTGGTCTACCAAATCATTGTCTTCACCAACCTAACTGGTTCTATTTCCTCAACCCTTTCATTTCCTCATTACTGTGTTGATGTTTGTCCATATCTGTGTTTGAAGACTTTGACTGAAGACTTTCTCAATTTCCTCAGTTCAATTTCTTCAGTCTGTTTGTCTTCATCTTGTGTTATCCTGTGATTACGCTTTCTGTACTCTGTGCTAGTCTTCATTTCATCATGATGACCATGCTTGTATTCTGTTATGCTTACTTCTAAGTACTTATTCCGCTGCTAATAGTTCTTCGCTAAGGAATTTCCTCACCGGCAAATTCCTCACTGAAGAATTCATAAAAATCGCCTATTCACCCCCCCTCTAGTCGACATAACGCACTTTCACTACTGCTGCTAACTGAAGCCGATCGATGCTGCCTCTCTGGATGAATAGTGAGTGTTGCGAGGGGATTTGGATGAACAATGAGCGGTGGGAGTGGATGAACAGGACCCGTGGCGTTGCCTCTTGATGAACAGGACCCCAATCGATCGAGCCGGTTGGGGCTGGATGAACAGGACCCCGTGGAGGGCTGGATGTACAGGACGACCCCGTGGAGGGCTGGATGAACAGTAGAAGGTGGTGGGGTGGATGAACAGTAGCCCGTGGAGGGGTGGTTGAACAGAAGCCCGTGGAGAGGGGTGGTTGAACAGTAGCCGGTGGAGTAGCACGCGGTGGAGGCTGGATGAACAGGAGCCCGTGGATGAACAGGAGCCCGTGGAGGCTGGAGGAGGTCGACGGTGGATGAACAGTAGCCCATGGAGGCTGGAGGAGGTCAACGGTGGAGATGAATAGTATCTCGTGGAGTCCCGTTTTGCGGTACGCCACACCCCTCCTGATGAACAGGACCCCCGTTTCGACCGTAGCACTCCAACAGAAGTCCGTTTCATCCGTTTTGGAGTACGCCACACCCCTCCCGATCAACAGGACACCTGTTTCGACCGTAGGAGGTCCGTTTCCTCCGTTTTGTGGTACGCCAGACCCCTCCCGATCAACAGGACCCCGTTCCAAACGTAGGAGGTCCGTTTCCTCCGCTCTGCGGTACGCCAGGCCTCGATTCCATCACTTGTTCCGTCCAAGCCCTCCCGATGAACACGACCACACATTCCGTTCCGACCCATCCGGTTGGCCCCCACGCGTTCCATTGCCTCCCGATGAACATGACGCATTCTGTTGCCTCCCCATGAACACGAGCATTCCGTTGCCTCCCCATGAACACGACGATGACGCTGTTTCTCCGTTCCGACCTAGCCATGTACACGAGCCCTCGCCGTACGTATGCGCGAGTAGGCGTTCGAGACCCCACCCGTATGTACACATACGTGGCCGTATTTTCTTTCTTGCACCCTGGCCGCTGTACGTACGTGTACATGCTACGTGCGCGCCTCTACTATGACACGTACACACCTCTACTACGACACGTGCGCGCCTCTACATCGACCAGTATATCTGTACGTACACGTTCGCGACCAGAATGACAATGCTACGTACGCTTAAACCAGGTGGGTCCCGACTGTCAGGCACTTCCTTGCGTGCGAAGATGTAGCTGGTGGGTCCCAACAGTCAGGGGGGCGAATCATTTTTTTTGCCCGGACGCACTTCCTTGCGTGCGAAGATGTAGCTGGTGGGTCCGAGAAGTCCAGGGGGAAACATTTTTTTCGCAAAATAAGTGGCCCGTCCGGTGGGTCCCTGCAGTCAGGTGGAGGAATAATTATTTTGCGCGTAATAAGGAGGCACTTCCTTGCTGCGGCCGTGGACCCAGCTGTTAGCCTCTCCACGTACAGTCCACTTCAGATGCATGTCGGTCGTTGACCATGTTGACCAGGCCGCGCCGAGAGCACCAGGGCGGTGGACGACGGCGAGGCCTAGGAAGGGAACAAGACGGAGGCAGGGAAGACACGACAGTTGTTTCCCACGTGGAGGGGAGTACGACTGTACGAGGGTTTACTGGTTTGTCTGCCGTCGCCGGAGAATAACAACATGTGTGGGTGAGTAGAGGGATGGCTAGGCCAGCGATGGTAGTACGGTGGGGCGGTGAGGCCTGCGCGGTAGCACAGCCGGCCGCGGGAAGGAGGGAGCAGGCAGTCCCAACGGCGCTTGTTTGAGCGGCTGGAGCAGGAAGAGCAGAGATTGAAGAAGCACGACGGTCGTTGGATGGAAATCCAACAATCACTGCTTGTGTGTCAACCTTTTTTTTAGGAAAGCCTCAAATCTGTGGAAAACAGCATACAACCCATCTGCCGTTATTTCTAATAATTTACAGCCCATTTGCTAATTCTTAAGTTTTTTTTGGAGCCCATATTCTTTTTGTTAGCATTACAACCCATATTGTGGCCATGGTTAAAAAATTATACGACATTTTGCATATTTCAGTGCGGTCCGAACTGTTTTTAATCCTGAAATTTCGAGTCACATTCAAACTGATTTAAAAAATAAATGTATATCAATATAAAGTCCAACAAATTGTCCATGCATAAAAATCAATTCAATTTAAAATCTCGAAATGAAAAAAAGAAATTTGAAAGTAATTGCCGGTTTGATGTGTTTTAAAAATGTACATCCCATTTCTCACTACTGATAGGCCATTTTCTCGGCCAGCCGAATGAAGCTCTCCTCGTCTTGAAAGATTTGCAGCCCAACAGGCCTGACAAAGTGACTTACTTGGCAAATCACAAAAAAACTGGGCTGTGGCCACGGACCCAGCTGTTAGCCTCTCCACGTACAATACTCTTCTAATGGAAGTCGGTCGTTGACCACATTGACCACGCCGCACCGAGAGCACCATGGCGGTGGACGACGACGAGGCCTAGGAAGGGGACGACACGGAGCCGTGGAAGACGCGGCAGTGGATGCCCACGCGTAGAGGAGTATGAGGGTTCACTCGTTCGGCTGCGGTGTGAGGCTGCCGTCGCCGCAGAATAACAGGGGGTGTGGGTGAGTGGAGGGATGGCCTGGCCAGTGACGGGAGTAGTAGGGGCGGTGAGGCCTCCGCGGCATCACAGCCAGCCACGGGAGGCAGGAGCAGGCGACACGACCGGCGCTGCTTTGGGTGGCTGGAGCAAGAAGACCAGAGGTTGAATAAGCACGATGGCCGTTGGATGGACATCGTACGGTCACTACAGCTAGAATCGTTCATATTGACTAAGTTGACAAAGCCCTCCGTCCCCGTCAATTTAGTGGGCCCAGCTGTCAGCCTCTCCACGTACATTATACTTCCGATGGAAGTCGTTCCTTGACCACGTTGACTACGCCGAGTTCCGTTGCATGCATGCGTCCATGGGCATGGTGTGTCCCCACTGTCAGCCTCTCACATACAGTCATCTTCGCAGCGATAGCCTGGCCAGCGGTGGGGTAGCGCTTCGCAGTGATGCGTGCTAAGCAGAGCCACTAGCCACCGGAGGCCGGACCAGGCAGTCCCGGCGACGCTGGAGGAAGAAGATGAGAGATTGAAGGTGCATGCCGGCTGTTGGATATAAATCCAATGGCTGTAGATGTCACAATCATTTGTTGACCAAGTTGACAATGCCCCTGCGTAGGCTTCGACCTATTGGCCCACATGTCAGCATGCAAAAATGTGGCATATATTTAACCCATGTTTTCTAGAATGTACAGTCCATTTGCTGGGCTGGGTGAACAAATAATTTCGCGTCAATCAGGCCCATTTATATTTTCTAAGAAATCCCAGCCCATTTGCACTTCCTTGAAATACACAAATTAGTTGGGCTCGTTATATTTTCTAAGAAATCCCAGCCCATTTATACACGAATCCCATCCCATGTCGAGAAGCACTAGCATCGACTGAGGACCTGGACCTGGAAAGAGTACATATTGCTACCGACTGTCTGAGAGTCGTCCAGGAAATTGAAGCACCAAACAACCTTGGTGGACACTGTATGGTGTTTCATGAGATCAAAGAACAAAGCAATTTATTTAGGGCTTGTCTTTTTAGTCATGAACAACACGAATGTAATGAGGAGCCTCATAGACTAGCACATATGGCTACGTCTCTTTATATAGGTAGGCATGTGTGGCTTGATGCACCACCTGCTCATTTATGTATCCCTGTAAGCATTGAACTTAGGCAATAAAGTGCGCTGTGATTCTCAAAAAAAAATGCTGGGCTCGTTATATATATAATGTTATGTTAGAAGGAGCAATTAATATCAAAGAATAAAACGGAGAGGCACATTTTTTATATATAATTAATAAATTAACGAGTTATTGCTCAGTATAAAAATGAGCGCGTTATTATTAAATTGGTCCTTAAAATCTTTGCAAGCTTTTGTCCGCAATCACCAGGATTTTCATTGCCTGTGAGTCAAAAACAACCAGGATTTTCCTTGCCAACTTCCGTTAAACATTTACTTTTATAAGTTAATAACACGTGGGATGTTTTTATAATGCATATATAAGTCTCTATAAAATATACGATAATAGTATAATATAAATATATATAATGTGGTTAGAAGGGAAAACATAAATTGGACACAACATTATTATTCTTATATACAGATAAATAGAACAGAGACCTGCGTTTTATTAAAAAATACATTGGGCTGCCGATCTCTAAGAAAAAGCCCATAGGCCAGTATGGACCTCAAAAAATAAGTTGAAACCACTGTCTCCGTATGTCGTGGGCTACGCATGTTAAAATACAAAACCTAGGCCTAGGTGATACTTGTTTGCCCTCTGGAAAAAAATGATACCAGATCCCCGAGCGAACTGGATTAAAGAGGGGTCCGGCAGCACGACTGAAGAAGCACATCAGGAGCGATTTTTTTTCTTCAGTGGATGGCTCTCGATAGCGTTTTTTTACTTGCCTCTGCACCATACAACTTGTATTTTTAGCCTCCCAGTCTGTCATGGTGGACCAGCAACCCATTTGCTGGGTGGGCCAACCTATAGAAACCAGCACTCGATTTTTCATCAAGCCCCCAAAACAATGCAGTACTATGTTTGTTTTGAGGCCGAAAACATTACGGCAGGGTTTGAGCAGGGGAGAGGTGAAGACGGAGTAATAAAAAGATTAAAAAGAGCTTATGCGCCATTGCTACCCTAACAAAGCAGGTGCAATTCTTCTTAGGAAGAAGGTGTGCTGTTGACACCCACACGTCACATACCCCACAATAGGCATACTAACAAGTTCACACACAAATACAACCGAAAAGGTAAACATTCGTATCAAACTCAGGTTCACATGACACGTTCATATTCATAGCCAACATTCACTATTAACAACTCAAAAGATTCATATATACACAAGCTCAGCATATCTATGCATCCAAATGAGTGATAGATCACACGACAATATTCATGCATAATTCACAAAAAGATTCAGATATACACATGTTCAGTATGTTTATGCATCCAAATGATTGAGATCACAGCCAATATGATCCATGGACGAACTTTAAATACCTAGGGTACAGACTGGTAAATGGTGTTCAGTCGGAGGTACTTCTTGCTAAAATTAGTTCTTGTACAAGTAAACTTTCGAGTACATAAGAGGCAGCATAGACAATCTGAACTTTGCTTGTAGGTTTATCCTCAAATAGTGGCCTCGTGCCGAGCGAGGTTTGAGCAACTTGGCCACTACTTTCATCCAACTAGTTTACTGGCTCGTCTTGGTCCTGTAGCTCGTCAAAATTCTACATTGCAGACGAGAAAGGAGGCAGTTGAGAAAATGAACCACCCAAATTTTTTGTGCAGTTCAACTGAAATGGAGCATCCCTGGCGTGCAGACTGATTAAGTGCCAGATGAATATACGCGTCAACCAACTTGTCTGGAATCTTTAGACTCCATGCCATACAGTTCGCTACCATATCTGTTGATAACCAAAAGGCACAAGTTGGGACCAAAGACTGGACTATGTTCTTCTGGGCTATGCGCCAAGCAATATTTTTGGCGTTCACTCTCCTAATACTTGGGAGTTTGACAACTGGTTGACGCCGGTTGATACTCGAATGAATATAGGCACTTCTTGTCAACATTGATGCTTGTCTGAGTGAACTTTGGAGTACATGGCAGCAGCATAAGTATCTGTCCATCTAATCATTTTGTGCAGTTCTACTGAAATCACCCAAGGCAATGATTTGCCTGCGAGTTCAGGCTCCAAGTTACTCCTTTATAAAATCGGCAAATAGTAGCACAATACCAAATTACCAATACATGACAAGCACAATAATTAGGATAAAGACCAGTACCAACCTGTGTGAGGTAGCATATCAATTACTATTTCCTTTCACTGGAAGTCGAGATAAGTGACTGACAGGAAACAAAGGAAGCAAGCAAGCTGAGACAAAGCGACTGACATGAAGGGAAGGAAGCGGTCGAGGCAATGAAGCACCCAAAGTTTTTGTGCAGTTCCACCAAAATCGAGCATCCCTGTTGGCACATATATTGAGAGAGTGAGATTATTGTAATAGTGGGACTAGTTGATGAAACATACACTAACAAATAGAAGCACCCTCATTATCTTAATGGGTAAAGTTAGCAACATAGTAGTCTTGCTTAAAGAGAGGTATTAGTTTATTTAATCAGTGCCAATTAGCTCAACACTCAAAACATTGCCATGTATCATAGGTTGCAAAACTTTAACGTGCAAAGATAAAGGAATTTCTCATGACAGTAGCAACATAGTAGCACAATACATATATAGGTACAACAAACTAATATGGCTGAAGGCCTTAGGCTGGTACCAACCTAAGCAAAATATGCTTATTCAAGTAATTCCGGAAGAGATGATAAAGCACTCACTGGAATCACTCAATAGTATATATTTTTGTGCACTTCAAATGTATGGTTGAAATAACTTTTGTTTACCAGTGGTGAGATTATATCGAAAGATTATCAAGAACTTCTAGCAGAGTTAAAGCACTGGCTGGGACACAATTCATTGTATTCTCTAGTGCAGTTCCACTAAAATGTACGATTGGCACAACATGATCCCTGTTTGCACAAGTAGGAAAAAGGGGAAAATTCATTAGCTTAGTGAGAAAAGATAGAAAGACAATAGCATTATTATGTCATGACACTACCAAGATTCCCTCCCTGCTCCACCACATGATTCACCTCCAGATACATATATACACATACATGATTCAGCATAGGGTGCTACTAAAGATTTGTTTAACTCTGACGGGAAAATAGGCAGCAATAAATTAGTGCTATTTAAGTACTCCTGATTAATTAAGTGACCTTGTAGGAGAGACGACAGAAGTGGAAGGGCTCCCTGGAGGATCGTCTCACATGTAAGGGAGACATCGTCGGAGCCCTTGAATGGCCTCGACTGAGGCCCCGGCTTCAGCAAGATCAACTTGTCACTGTTGATCGTGTAGAGCTGGGTCACACATGCATCCAGAATCCGGTTAATTAGTATGATGTGTCGTTAAGCCAAGTACTACTATGCTGCATTTCTCTATCTATCTCTACTCTATTATCTATTACTCTTATACTCTTACAAAAAACAAATTTGGTGATCTTGTTGTTAAGTGCATCTCAATGTTATGTGCAACGAACGAGCATCTTGCTAGTCTTCCAAGTAAATTAAGACTAGTAGCAACACAACAATACAACACCACTAGCAAGATGTCAGGATAACATAGGACGGTACCATCGTGTGATCTTCTTCATTTCCTCCTGCTCCTCCTTCTTCTTCCTCTTCTTGCTCTGTTTCTCTTTCTCCTCACCAGTTGGTGAAACTAAGTACATGATTGGCCTTCTAGTTCAGCATTGGTTTTGTCAGTGAGGGAGTACAAGTGTATTAGTAAAAAAATAGCATTATTTTCTCATGGTAGTAGGAAAATAGAGATGAACACATGCATTAAATATCATTCTTACCCAAAGGAAGGTTATGGCGCCAATATGGATGATGAGGATTGGAACACAGATCTCCCTTTGTGCAGTTCCACCAAAATGAACCAACTGTTCCATTCTAAGATTCCAATTAAACAACACAAAGTCGCTTCTTTTAAGAAGAGTTTTGTGCAGTGCACAAAAAGGTCACAACAGCAACCAGGTGAATTGGATATCCCTGTTTGCACAAAAAGGTACAGAGGAAACAGTCAGAGTCTCAAACAATTACAGGAAAAAACATTTGGCTAAACTTGTCATGGCTTATAACAGTGGCATGGCTTCATTTTTACCAGGGACATTAGATTAAGAACAGCTAAATATTTGGTATAAGGGCATGGGACAGTGGGTGCACCAACAGTCCAGCACCATGTACGTAAACATGGGCATAAAGTGGTGATTCATAGTTTGTTCCCCCGAGAAACAAACATCCAAGAAACATATCTGGATTGGTCCCATTTTTGTTCACTCTAGCCACCTACTCCTATGTGTAGATAGCAAATCTAGTCCTGGTCATACCATTGTGTACAACGTTATCCCTATATTTCCCTTTTCGACCAAGATACTGGTTGCATGACCTGTCTGTACTACTTTCACCCCCTTACCTTCCTGTTTGTACCAAGTCCGATGTACATACTAAATTCCCCCACCCCCACTTTATTTCTTGTTTGAACCAAGTACTCCCTCCGTCCGAAATTACTTGTCATCAAAATGGATGTGTCTAGAACTAAAATACATCTAGATACATCCATTTCAATGACAAGTATTTTTGGACATAGGGAGTACAAGATTCGACTCCATGAAGTAGCTTTACCTCTAACAATAGAAGAAAAAAAACAATAGGTGACGTTGGACCATCCGATCGAGAGGGGCTGAGAGGTAGGAAATGATGCACATGCAGCGACGTAGCAAGCTGGGGAGGTAGAGCTAAGGCGGTTTCAAACGAAGATATACCTGAAGGTCGTCGGGATGTGGATAGGTGGGCGGCGGGAGGCCGGATCCGCCCACAGGCAACGACGAAGGGATCGGAGGACCTCCCCCGCCGACGCTTGGCCAGAGATAACGGTGCGGCCGGTAGTGGGTGTCCTCCCTCGCTGTCGATGATGGCCTAAACGCTGCCCCTCCTCCCCTTCACCGGCGGAGGGGGATACGTCCGGATCTGTAACCAACGGTGAGGATAGAAAGCCAGTATTTTTTGAAGGGAGAAAGATAGTGTTACTACCCCTATCTTGTTTATATCTGGAGAGGATGAGAGTGTGTGAATAGAGCAACCCTAGCAAGCAAGCGCAGAGGCTCCGGCCTATATATACGTAGTGGGGTAGTTTTCCTTTTTCACTCCATCAAAACAATCATTTAAAATTGTGTACTACTACATGCCAGGTCGCGTTTTTTTAGTTGTTGATTGATTTTTGAGATAGCTACCCGCTTGTTCCAAGTGGTGTTATGGTGTGCCAAGTCGCGCTTTGTATCGTTCAAGTCTGGTACTACAAGTCCCTCCATTAAATGAACAACCACCCCTCGTAAAAATTGTGAACAAGCCCACGGCTAAAATTAGCGGAAATGTGGGTTGCCCCAACATGCATTATTATTTATATTTTCTACTCCACATGTCATAGACACAAAAATTGTGGCAAGATTCCCTTAGGCAAGCCAAAGTGTGTCTAACAATTTGAGCAACTCGGGTTAGGCAAGTGTGGGAAAAATAATGTGGCAACATAAGACAAACATAGTCACAATCCAAACAGCCCCGTAATTTTTTGTGACATGCATGAAAATTTGGTTAGTTAAATTTATAGTCAAAATTTGGCAAGGTGCATCAAATCAACACATGCAAGTATCAAAAGGAAAGTCACGGCATGCATGCATGCGTTGTACTCCCTCTGTTTCAAAATATAAGTCTTTTTAGAGATTGCAACAAGTGACTACATACGAAGCATAATATATCTACATACGAAGTAGTCCATTTGAAATGTGTAAAAAGACTTATATCGAGTGCAGTGCTTTGACGCGTCAACTCGTACAAGACCGAGAAATTTGATTACTACAATGCCCTCTCCCTCGCGGACTGAGCTCCGGTGCCTTAACTGCACCTGCCTTTGGCTGCATGACAGGAGGGCCAACCACCTGTTGGGCCCACCTGTCATAGACGCAAAGGCAGGAGCAGTAAATAGAAGCTTTCGCTACACGCTATCCCTCCCGCACGAGGTGGATGGACATGCAACAGTGGATTCGATACTGTAGAAGTAGGAGTAACATCATTGTTCGTCTTCTCGAAGAGGCGAAGAGCCAAGCGCAACTCAAACATGGCAGTTGCGAATGCTCTCATGGTGCGGTGCCTTGGAGCATGCATATAGTAGCCAGGCTCTTGCATGAGACAAAATTGCTATTGTTTAACAATTAAACTCCATCATCCATTGGTTGATACTCATTCTGCATAGGTCCACGTGCTTAGCACCGTTTCCTCCTGGGGTCACCAATGTTTATTTGCTAGTAATTAATAGCATTGCTTGCAATGAACTAGCCATTGCAAGTCATTAAAAGCATGCACACCTCTCATCTCTTATTGGTTGATATGTCAATAAACAAGAAACAAGGTAGAAGTTAATGCACCACGCCTAAGTGTTTTGGGACTATTTGGTTTCCGTAAGATGACTTACACACCTAGACGGAGGGAGTAGTATAGCCCTGTAAACCGGAAAGGAGTATTTGCCTTTCTAGAGATTTCAACAAGTGACTAGACTACACTGCGTGCAGCCGTGCAGTACTCCCTCGCTTCCGGTTTATAGGGCTCAAATCTCAAATCTCATGAACCAATTCATTTTGCGATTGGAGGAATGTATCTCGTACTACTTTACAAAACTACCCTAATTAAACTCATGCATTAATTAAGTAGTTCTCTCGTTTTCCTCTCCGCCTTGGTCGCGGTGCACAATATTGAGCACTCCTATATGACTAGCCGGTCTATCTACATGCGGGACATTTCAAAGCATCTGGGCCCGCGTGCCATCCACTAAATCACAACAAGGTGCTACAGTCGAGACTCACCTGTCACCCCGGTGTGGCCGTCATGACCTGTCATATCACAAAACCCACACCTTTATGAGCAGTGGTAAGGTGGCCTCCAAGTTGGACTGGACGAAGCAACCATCATTTCACTGGAACGCTCCTTCAAGCCCTTTCTTCCCTTTCTTGAAGAAAACCTCACTCCAGGCTACTCACTTCTGCCATTTTTCTTCTGTACCGACGAAGGAAAGGTGGGCGAATCAGTTATGCTGCTATATTTTCATTCCAAGTATCTTCTTTTTGCGAAGCACCGACCGATTCTCACATCCTATTCTTTTCCCATTTTCATTGCGATTGTGGTTTCCTTTCGATTGTTTTTTGTTTGTCAGTTCATTGATGGATCCTAGAGCACTAGGCAAAGAGTTGCCGGTGGACAACCCACTGGAGACAGCGATCTCCAGGAAACGAGCACCGACCAACGAGTTGACCATGTTGGCAGGCCAACCCATGGAGACGAAGAAGAAACAAGCACTTTCCAAAGAGTTGAGGACGTTGGCGGACAAACTCCTCAAATAAAGTTGGAAGAACAGCAAGGGCCCCACCGTGCCTACCCCAGGAACTCTGATTGCCACCTATGTGAGGCTCAAGACCGAGTTTGAGGAGATAGTTGCCATTGAGAAGCAGTATTCCCCTGGGAAGATGATGGCCCCCATCGAGGACGAGGAGATGGCCCCCGGAGGGATGAGATCCCCCGGTGAGCTGCACAAGGTAAAAAATAATGGCTTATTACCATAGTTGTGGTCTTTGATTATTTGCAATGTTCTTGCTAATATGGGGTTGTGCAGGTGCCGGTGGACGTCCTTGATGATTTCGATGTCGTGGCCCATCCTGTTGGCATCACCCCGAAGATCAATTCCGATGCCGCTATCCATCCTGTGGACATCGCCCCAGAGATCGATTCCGTTGTCGCGGTCAGTCCTGTGGACATCGCCCCAGAAATCGATTCCCATGCCGCTGTCCGTGCTGTGGTCATTGCCCGAGAGATCGATGACAAGAAATAGTTGGTCACGCTAATCCTTCAGGGTAGTTTGCATTGCCCTGTGTTTAATTACCAGAACGATGCGTGTTGTCAAACCATCTTAGGGCTAGTGCACTGTCTTGTGTGGGTGGATCTTGCTACTTTTGTTTGATAGTGAATCATGCGATGAATCATGTGAACCCTCTTCGAGTTATGGAAACAGATGTATCCTCACCATCTTTTGATGTAATATATGGCATGCTTAGATGTAAGTTTGAACTGTTTATCATATCAGCAGGGCTTGTTTGATGATTCTTGGTGTTAGTAGGCTAGCTACTGTGCGAGCTATAGTACTTGCAAAACACTCACCGAAGAGAAACGTTGGGGCTGATGAGCTCGTGGTACGCTTATACTTATCCCTCGTTGATCGACCAATAGCCCTAGCTCCTAAAATTGTAGGCTTAGAGATCGATCAGACAATAGTTGACACGGATACATTCAGGCCTCATTTGGTTCATAGGGTAGGAAAATCGTAGCAAAAGTACAGAGAACATGCAACACAAAATCATAGCAGTGCAGAGACGTACTCCCTCCATTCCAAAATAGATGACCTAGGCGGGCTAGTTTGGCCTAGTGGGTTTTAGTGATATGACGTGGTACAGTGTCGTCCAGTCTTCGCGTGTGGTAGCAGTATTGCGGGTACAGTAAGTTTTCTTGAAGCGGGATTCAACAAAGTCATGATGGTTCCTTCGTCCGAACAACTTACAGTGGGAAAGGTTGGGCCTGCGATACGATCGGGGTAGACCAGGATAATTTTGTGCATGGTAGGTGGACCAGGATGGTCGACGTCCCACATGTCGGCGAATCAAAGTATTCTTTCCTTTATAGAGGACGAGCAACGAGTATTCATTGTTTATTTTTTATGAAAGCTATTGTCTCCACTGTTACTCCTTGCCTTTGTCAATGCCTCTCTCTCCTCCACATAAGCAGGGACTACTTGCTATGCATGCTATGGGTAGTTGGCGTCTTGAGGGGCCAGGGCAGTCAGAGCGGGCTCCGGAAGCGGTCCGGACTCCAGCATGGCCCACCTCACATTATCACCATATATTTCATGGAGTCTATGCGCGGTGGGCGGGCGATCGCTTCTCCCTCCCTCGTTTCTCTCTTCTCAGCCGACACCCGCTGAGCGATTAGATTTTGGCTATCGACGGTTTATTCAATTACAGTCCCACATGTTAGTGAAACTGCAAGATAATGCGTATCCCCTCTGGTGAGCGGCGTGCGAGCCGGACTGTCGGGTGCGACGCGTATGAGTTGTAAGTGTGCCGCCTTTTCCTTTAGACTAGCCAAAATGGAGAGTAACATACACTAGTAACATACACATATCTCTAGACTATGTTACTACCTCAATAGTGGGTAGTAACATAAGTGTGGTAATATGCAAAGCTTTATTTATTAGGTTATAGACTCATATTGCATTGGGACATGTGATGTTACAGTAACTAGCTAAGTTACTAGTACTACATCTCTCTTCATTAACTCATTGCCACATAAGCAAATTTGCTAAGTTGGACTCGATGTTACTACCGAAGTTACTCCCACTGTGGCTAGTCTTAGAACTTGCGAAGCGTAACATTTTCGCGTGGTCGATCGATAAAATGACGAGGGCGGTGCTTTCCCGCTTGTTAGGCGGGCTAGTTCGAGTGATATGACGTGCTACAGTGCCATCCACTTGCTCCATTTTTATGTAAGCAAGATAAAAATGGAGGACTGTTAGCGATTATAGCATGATAGTTAGGGCATCTCCAACGCTGGCCCACAAATTTACACCGGCATCTATATGAACTAACTGGACGAAATTCGTGCAAACAAAGCAAATTTCAAATTAACCAGATGAAATTCATTACATTTCGAAAACTTTTCCTACAAACTGGACGAAATACATTACATATTTCGCACAAACCATACTAAAACCTACTGTAAACCTAATCTAAATGATCGCTGGCGCCCGATCACCATCTCCGGCCATGAACCTGAGAAAGCCGGCCATTGCCTTTGCCTCCTCCTCATCCGCCTCGATAACCTCCTCCTCCGGAGCACAAGGTTCTGAAGATTTCCGCCTCCACGTCGCCGTCAAGCGGCTAATCGGCCGCCGATGTTTACCCCACCAAGCTTGGCGTCGACTGAGTGGAGTAGCGGTGGCCTTCCCGAGACCAGAGCGGCGGCGACCTCCGTGTACTACTCTTCCTCGCTGCCGGCTTTGTGGTCATGGCAGTGGAGGGCGGGCGGGGGGAGGGGGTGCCGGCGATCTCCTTCGTTTGCTCCTGCGACAGTACGTCGAAGAGAGCTTTGGAGCGCACCCGGAGCGGAGCCGCCGATGTCCCTCCTCTGCTACTGCGACAGTACGTCCAAGAGAGCTTCGGAGCGCTAGGAGGCCATGGTTGGAGTGGTGCCGACGGAAGGAAGGGACTGGAGGAGAATAAGTGTGGGTCTTTGGCTATGGCTGGGAGCTGGGGCTCAAGTTAATATAGCGGGCGAATGGCAATGAGCCGCGGTAGACGGATGGACAACTGGCGCCGGAGTAGGTTCGTCGGGCGTGAATGCAGATGCTGCTTCAGTGACTTAACTGCGGATGCGTTGGGTTACTCACATGTGGGCCCAACGGGCATCTGGCCCATATGTTAGTGAAACACCAATTGCACCTTTAGTTAAGTCCAGTGAATGCGGCATTGACATTCTGGAGAGACGGTGACTGTTTCAGGCTAGAAGCGCGCGCTAACGATGGAAGGGGTTTCGATGTGCAGTGGCACTAAGATCGGCCACTCACGATAGTACATACTCCGTACCATACTACCATAGGCCCTGTTTGGATACTCTAACTCAGTTAGAGGTTAGAGTTAGATTCTAACCCTGAACTAACCCTGAACTAACTCTAACCAAAGAGGTGTTTGGATGGCAGGGTTAGATGCAGCACAGATACGGCGAGGCGCCTTCACGGATGGTGCGAGAGGGAGGGAGGGAGAGGACGAGAAGCTTCGAGGAAGTGGGGAAGGATATGCTGCAGGAAGAGCGAGAGAAAAATGTGTTTTTAACCCATGGATCCAAACAGGGCCATAGTACCCTCTCTAGCTAGGCTGTTCTATAGATTGTCGTTGTGATGGACGATATACATGAGCGAGGCAGTTCGAGTATGACCGTTGGTGTTGAGTCAGGTGAATACATGCTCAGCGTTCACGTAGGCCTCCATCAAACATCTAAACAGTAATGTCAGGCACCGCCGGGGCGCGCAGGTGATGGGCTCGCCGTTTGCGTTGCGCCATGAGCAGGACTTTGATTTAGAGGGCGATGTGCATGCATTAGCATGCTTTGACAGCGTGAGCGTGAGTGTCTGACGCGAAGTATTTCATTTTCATTTGGCTGACGAGGGTGCATTGCCGGGACGAGTCCGTGGTTTGATTCCCCACATACGCATAATTTTGGTTTTTACAGTATTTCTTTCTCCATTGACAGGTAGGCCCGCGTAGATAGATAAAGAACACGAGCTGATGAGGCGCATGCAGACTGTTTGACTGGTCAAGCAGACAAATACAGAGCTATACGCTGAGCCAGTGACCGTATAATCACCATATCTCGTATACAATGATCAAAGTGAGCTATCAAGACAAGTTTGATGACCGCCAATGCATTTTACTCGGTAATAAATGACCAGGATTGAAGGGGAATCCAAATTTTCTTCGTCTTCTGTCCTTGAGCTCGCGACAAACCAATGCACTATACAGTTGTCCGGCCACTCCACCCCAGAGCTCTCACCAAGCCTCGTTCATGCCACCGCACCGCACACTAACCGGTAAGGCAGCGATGGCGTCCCACCGCGGCGAGTTCCTCGCTGCCCACGACCGCACACAAAATGGTAGGGAAGCGATGGCATCCCGCCGTGCCAAGTTCATCGCCGCTCGCGACCTCACAACTATGTGGGAGGAATTTGAAGATGCTAAGGCCGAATGGGCGGTAGAGCAAGAGGCGGCCAAAGCCGCACAGAGGGAGTGGAAAAGTCAGAAAGCACTCAAGAAAAGAGAGGCCCGCCGCCGCAAGAAAGAAAAGGACGCACACGCTGCTACGGAGAGGTCGGCGGAGATCCAAGCACAGTGGGGTGTCGCCGACAAAGCCGGGAAGGAGAACGACGACGTCTGGCCATCATGTGAGAAGTAGTAGTACTAGTAGTTAGTGTGGGTGTCTGTGTCTGAGTACGAGCATGTACCAGTACCAGCATGTGAGAAGTAGTAGTACTAGTTACTACTGTAGTTTTTAGAGCAAATTACCAGTACATTAGCCTAGACTAAATGGAAAAATTCCTATCCTATGCATCAAATGGCATCCCTTTCTCTATAGGAATTGAGATGCATGTCATCTCACTTCCTATGATTTTCATATTCCTATAAAATTCCTATCCTATGAACGAAAGGAGGCCTCTGTTGGAGTAACTACTGTAGCTAGCAGTACTGCTGGTACAAAAGTTTTCTTCAGGAAGCGGAATTCAACGAAGTCATGATGGTTCCTTCGTCCGAGCAACTTCAAAGTGCGAAGTGGGCCTGTGATTTGAAGGCTCATTAGTCATTGTTACTGCGGCGCGACGACCTGGGTGACTCTCTCTTGAGTTCTGCGTGCATAACAAGTGGACCAGGCCGGATGGTCGACGTCCCACATGTTGGCGAACGGAAGTATTCTTTCCGATATCGAGGAGCAAGGAAACCGCGTGGTATAGTATCACTGCTGATTGGTTCACAAAAAAATAGTATCATTGCTAATTTATAATTATTTCTTATTTCTGATGAATGCTAGCGTTTCAACTCTTACAATCAAGGGTGCCAAACACGACACGTGCTGGATGTCCCACACGTCAGCGAAAGGAGTGGGACATGAACAGCGTGGTAGAGCCCAGCGTAAAAAAACAGCGTGGTAGAGTGTCTCCACTTCTTCCACTTCTGGGTCGGAGACCACACGTAGTAGTACTAGTGGTATGAACGATACAAAGTGCGACCTGGAGAGAAAGACACGTCTAGTTGGAAGGTCTCGGGGCACACGCGTAAACAAATATAAAAGTTAATATGTGCCTCCAACTAATATAGTAGTAGTAGAGTACTTAGGCACGTACTCCATAACATCACCGTGCATTGCACGTACAACATTTAGTGGTAGTACATAGTAAGAGACAAATGCCTCCCAAGAGTTCCCTCCTAGACCCACTTTTGGGTGTTTGGTAGAGTGTATGGAGGGTGCATGAGTCCACACTAGTTAAGCACAACTACACTTGAAGCATGCATGAAGAGAGCATGCATGAAGAGGAGTGTTAAGTTGAGCATGCATGAAGAGGGGTGTTGATTTGAGCATGCATGAAGAGGGAACAACTATGCTGAGACGAGAACGCAACCAAACACACCCTATATGCCACGCATGTTCATACCATTTGTGCCTTTCTACTTCACTTACTGTGCTACATTACTCAGGTTCGTATGTCCACTCCTGGGTACATGTCTGTCTCGTAGTTCCAGGCCCACGTGTTCTTCATATAGATGGAACGATCCTTGCATAACACGTGCACCTTGATGCTAGATGTCTCGCGTGTTGGCAAATAAAGGATGAACAAAGCTCACGTAAAAAAATAGAGTGGAAGAACATAGATTCCAAACGACCGAGAAGGAGCAAGGAACCTCATGGTGGAGCATCTGCACTCATAATATTTAATATTATTCAGCGATATAAAATTAACCAATCATCTCCACAGTGGACTGGAAGAGTACGAAACACGGCAGCCTAGTGTAGTTACATCATACTAGTACATGGCTAACCCATGCTATCACCATATTTCTTGGCTTCCGTGCGACACCTATCTCTAGTAATTCAGCAGCCTGTATCGCCTCTCCCTCCTCATCTCTATAAAAGTGTGGCGGGCCAGCTTTTTTGCCGTCTATTGAGGTCGGTTAACTCATTACATGTTAGCGACATGCCAAGAGCATTCTAAAAAAAATTCCTTTCACGTTCAGTTTTCAAAAAAAAATCCTTTCACGTACGAATTTGCATGTATGCTTTGAGCAACTTGCATGTCCTATACTGCTCCTATTTGATACTCTAACATAGCTAGAGGTTAGACTAACTCATGACTAACCCTGAACTAACTATAGCCAAAGAGGTATTTGCGTGACAGGGTTAGATTGACAATAAATGCACTTGATGGAGGGAGAAAAGTGATTTTTCAGTGGTCCCAATGAGAACTATCTCTAGTTAGCACCTCTTGGGTGGGATAGTTTTTTTTGGTGGGTTCGGTGCAACTTGCTCCAATTTAAACCCTCATTACTTTAGGGATATTTGCGCCCCAACTAGCTCAAACTAACTCTAACCCATGGATCCAAACAGGGCCTATGGCCAGTCTCGACGCGGAGCAGTCGCGTGCACCGGGAAGCGGCGCTCTCTCGTCCATCGCGCCACTTCAAAGCCGGCGCCAGTGAGAGGTCGCCTCCGCTCTGGCCGGGCATTAATGCGGCACTGACGCTCCAGGGCGACACTGACCGTTTCATGCGGGAAGCGCGCGCTGGCCAGGGAGTATAGGTTTTGAACCGTTTCAGGTGTAGTACTGGTAGTTTGCAAAACTACTCAATTATTGCACTCAGTTTCCTAAGAAATAGTGGTAAAAATGTTACTCCATAGCCCGCTTCTCTTCTCCTTCCTCTTCCACCGCTCGTGCACGTCCGTGGGAAGTGACCAGTCAACCCTTATATAGGAGTGGTACCACAAAAAGATGCATGCATGACCACTAAAATTTCCATATTAAAGCGCCGCTCCGGCGGGAGTATGGCGTATGTTGTTACCTTCGGCCGGGCCATGGCTACCGGGCGATGGCGACCAGAGAAGAGGCAGCGGGAGGGGAATGAATGCAGCTACTCTTTGGGTTCGCCTTCCGGCTTAAATAAATGCGCAGCGTCACGTGTACCCGCGGGTGCACAAATTGTAACATACGTGTCTGCTTAAGTGGGCTTCACGTAACTGGTGTGTGTGTGTGTGTGTGTGTGTGTGTGTGTGTGTGTGTGTGTGTGTGTGTGTGTGTGTGTGTGTTTGTGTGAGATTATGAGAGATAGAGTGCGTGTGTGCGACTCTACTCTTCGGACATGTACTCACCTTTTGCATCGGGATATAAGTATAATGGTATTTACTTTAGCTAGTGATTTACGTGGCCATGTTAACGTGGTTGTGTCAAAAAAATGTCACTCCCTGCTCGTGATTTGCGTTATATAATTACAAGCAAGATTCTCGTGCATTGCACAGAACATCAATATGTATTTTTTTTTACAAAACACCTGTTGTGATTGACCCATGCATGAGTAATCCCATGTGTAAAAACTAATGATATCTCGAGAATTTTATCAAAAAACTGGTATCTCGAGAATGTCATCGAAAAAATGAAAGATGAGAGATAAGGTGAGGAGGAGTGGAGCGTGGTGGTGACTGGTGGTCGGAATGGGCGGAGGCATGGGGATGGACGGCCACCGGCAGGCGGCAGCGGCCACCATGCATGCTAGATTGTTCCAGAGTCTTATTCCTTTTTTAATTGCTAAGCAATGAGGTTGTGGGAGATAATGATGTGGAGAGAGGTGCGGGTATCTTTGGTAAAACTATCATAGTTTGCTTTCTATCCGTCAGATATAGATCATATGGTGTGTATTACAAGATGGCAGGCACACCATCATCGCCAACTCGTTTTTTATAAGGGTACAGATGATAAGTTTGCTGACTACTAAAGTAAAGTGGAATTTGTCCATGTTATGCAAGTAAATAAAGGTGATTGTTTATCATACGGGTAGGTTGGATGAAGGGTGGTAGGAACAAATGCTCCGCCTAGAGCATGTGTGTGTGAGATGGAGTCTTAGTGTGTGTGTGGGGTGTGAGAGAGAGAGAGAGAGAGAGAGA
>NC_041389.1:511492354-511495952 GCF_002162155.2 Triticum dicoccoides
ATGTGTCGTGGGGTCCTCTGTGGCCGATGTAATTTAAGTGTGCATGGCTTCATCATAGAGAGGTGATGTGTATGGCAGAGGCCACCAACGATGGGGTGCGAGAGAGAAAATTCCCGTAGAGAGGGAAGAGAAGGTGTGTGCGCGTGAGAGGAGTTGATATCTAGAGAACGTGTTTATTCAAGAGACACCAAGGAAGACTACTATATATCAATGGTGCATGTAGGCGGGAATTAAACAACGGGATGGTCTTATTGGTTTCGGGGATATAGGGGAAGAGTGAGAGGGGGGGGTAGCTAGAAGGAGATTGTTAAGTGTGAGTGTGTGTTTTACCCATCCAGGCGGAAGTTATGTGCACAAAAGAGGAGAACGATTCAATGTGCCGTTAGGATTGAGGGTAATTAACTACGTATGGAGACATAGAGACCTTGAACGTGCATGTGTGAGAGGTATACATGTATATGTGGGATGTGTGTGTGTGTGTGTGCGCGCGCTTGATCGAGATAATAGAAAGAAGACATAAGTCATAAGATGAACGACATGGGAGAGACAGATCGGTATGACAATATGCATGTATGTGAGAATGCAGGGAAGAAGGCCCGACAATTGAGCATGTGTTTTTGTCTTTAGGAGATAGTGGCATGGGCTGGAGCATGCATCTATGGTGAGCAGAGGGAGTGAGGCACAACGATTGTGCAAAAGAGATCAACCTATAAATGCATATGTATGGAGAGACATATATAGTGTGGGTGATAGGAAGCAAGACTCCGTGTGAGAAATAAATGTTGACGGAGAAACTACAGATAGATACAGAGATGGAGATGCTAGCTAGAGGGACATCCGCTAGTTTGGGTGTTGGAGATGACCGCCGGGTGGTTCATAGGTTGAAGTTATATATCTATGTGAGAGGGCACCTGACTGCATGTAGAGAGAAATATATGTAGTGTGCATGATAGGAATCAAGAGTGAGGGCGAGAAAGAAGGTTGATGGAGAAACAGATAAATAGAAAGATAAAGATGCTAGCTAGTGTGTGTTAGAGATAGGAGTCGAGTGGATCAGAAGGCTGAGTTATGTGTGTGGGTGTGAGAGAGATAGAGAGAGGGTGCATGTGAGTCACATACAAACAGATATCAGAGAGAAATGAGATCCCGAGAGATGGAGTTTTGTGTCTGCGAGAGTTAAAGATATTTCACAACGAGAGTGATAGATAGAGAGACATATGAGGGAACGCAAGATATATCTAGGGAGAGAGAGTGTGTGTGAGCGGCATACAAGAGAACAATGGAGAAATATGAGACCCTGGGAGACAGAGTTTGTGTTTGTGTGTGAGAAAGAGATATTTAAGAGGAAGAGTCGTAGGTTCTCATATCTAAGGAGCGAAAGACATCTCTGTATGAGGGGTATGCGAGTGGGACACATGGGAATAGTAGAGAGTAATGAGACCCCGGGAGACAAAGTTTTGTGTTTGTGTGAGAGAAAGAGATTACACATGGAGAATCATAGTTAGAGACACATAGCAGGGAGCGAGATATACTTAGAGAGAGATAGAGTGATGAAGGTCGAGGGAGAGAGTACCGTCAGTGTCTTACGAAGATAAAAGATCATTGTCGACATACAGGTAGCACGAGAGATACCTGAGAGACGATGAACGCGTATAGGTCCAGAGACATAGTCCTATATAAGCATGAGTGATAGCTATATAAGACGAATATCTGGATTAAAGGGGATTCAAATATTTAAACTGGAGATCACGACATCGATACTATCATAATGCAAATTGGTGTATCAAACATGCATATTCATTTGAATTTGGGCACACGTGTAATGTTATATAGTTTATCAATATTGGTGATCCATAGATTCTTTAATTACAAACAATGCATGGGTTATATGCAATTAATGTCTAAACGGGATTACACTATATGTTGCATGTGTGAAACACATTATACATGTTTGAGAAGTAAAAAAACCCCGCATGAAACACACATTAATTGGAGATAGTTAGCGAGGAATTCATACATTGGATTTCAACATAAAGTGGTTTCAAATATTTGAAAATACAAATTGATGGATAAAACCTTATGAATCTGAGATCATGCCATTTGTAAACCATATTTATGTATAAATGGTGTTGTGCTTTTGAAAGTATATATATAAAAAATGATGTATATAGAATGTAATTCCAATTGAAAATGGATCCCGCCCAAAAAAAATAGAATACAAACGGGATTCGAATTGAGTTGGCACGAGCGTAAACGTGCACTGTGCAAAATTTGAACGAAGTGGGGAAAGTCGCAGTAACCGCCCGAAACCAAAATCTGCGAGATGGAAATTACTACTACCTATCCCTGCCACGCAAAGCCTATCCGCTGGATTTCTATAGATTTCGATAGGGGTAGGTTTGTAATTTCACCCAAATGTGACATAACCGCCTCTCACCCGGATTCATACATGGTGGGCGCCAAAACACAGTGTGTACTCGGCCGAAATCGACTCCCTCCCAGATTCATATTCATATACACGGTGGGTGCCAAAAACAAACTCTCGCCGGCAAATATTCGGTGTATGCGAGATTAGCGTCCTATCCCCAACCGACTAATGTTGCTGTGATGTAGTAGAAATTTGAAACGGGGGCTAAGTTTGTAAATTTCCTCGCATTTGAGACAAGCGCGCCCTGAATACATGTTTTCCCCCTTCCTCTCTACCTCCCTTTTCCCCATTCGTACTCCGTGGGCGCCAAAACACCCTCTCCACCCCACCCTCCTCCATCCGCTGCTGCCCGCCACCCCATCCACCACCGTCCTCCTCCACCATGCCGGAGCTGATAATACGCCACCGCCGTCCATTACAAGAGATCGACCTCTCTCATCCACGGCTTCGGACCGGGATCCTTGCATCCCGTCCTCTCACTTCATCCCCACCGTCGTCCACCTTGCCGGCGCCGCTCCTACGACCGTCTCGTCCACCGCACCCTGTCGCCACCGTCTACCCTCCTAGATCTGGTTCCACGCCGCCGACAGCCATCGCTACCGCAACACCGTCAAAGTGTCAGCAGATGCGTACACGGCGCCGCACCAGAGGCGGTACTCTTTCGTATCTGCTCAACTTATTTATCGCAGTAAGAAAATAGATCGCCACTGCTTTACTCTGATTTCTTGTCTTGGTTGCGAAGTTGCCTTTGTCCGGTTTGCACCTTCAGATCCGCCATGGCACGCTCAAAACAATACTCCCAATGCTTATGGTTTTCCCCTTTTATATTCCACACTAGTTAAATCACAACAGACTAAATTTTTAAGAGCTCGCCGGAGTTCGCCAATGCAAACGAAGGGGCTCGGGTGGTTGTGGGGCCTCGCCAAACGAAGAAAACTCAACACAGGTCGGGGTTGGGGCGGGGGTGGGGGATGGGGGGGGCGGTGGAACACAGGCGATGGGGGCAGGTGGTCCTGCCGGCGGCCCGTGCGGTGTTCTGTATGGGAAGAATCAAAGACGAGGAAGAAGATGGGTTAGGAGACGTAGGATCTTCATCCAACCGCCTGAAATGGTCGAGAGACAGCTGGGCGTTGCATTCTTAATGCGCTCTGGTTCATCATGTGTGGGCAC